>NC_090176.1:31366548-31666548 GCF_024679245.1 Pseudorasbora parva
CCATTACTCTTGACACATAAGATCGGTCTGAACTAAGGCTGAGTATCATTTGTATTTTAACGATTCAGATTCTGCTTATCAATTCCTAATTTCAATTCCAATAAGGTAAAAAAAAAAACTAAACAAAAACACACAGATATCATTTACATTTATTCTAAATCCTTTTGCAAAACATTACATCAGTACAAATCAACAGGCTAACACTTACACAAGGAACTTTTGCCTATGGTTTAAAAATACCATAGCAAAAACAAATAGTTAGGAAATAGCCTAACTAATACAAATTTAAAGCATTAATAAAGAGTAGTAAACAAATTAAGGAACAAATAAACAGGATTTTATGTTTTAGGATTTTCAGGTATTCAGGTACAGAAACTGTAAATCAAATCTAAAATAATACTGCACTTTATAAATAAAATATATCCATTAACAATATAGTTATGTCAAGAACAGTGAGTGTATTTATGAGTGTAGGAGCTTACAGAGACTTCCACCATCAGCTCTGTTTTCTGTTCAGAAAAGCTTTTAACTGTTATGTGTTGGCTGATTGTTTGTATAATTCTATATTTTAACTTGTTAATCTTTTTTTTTTTCATTGTTAGACTTTGAGATTTTTTTTGGAATGAAAAGTGGATTATAAATAAAATGTATTATTATTTATTATTATTATTATTTTCTCTTTGTCATTTGTTGTTTTATTAACGTTATTATAGACATGGCAGCGGGATTATTAGGATGCTGTCACTTGAGGACCTGCACGGATCCAATATACTGTTACTCACGCATTTGCTTTGTCAACTGTTTACGTTCACTTAAGACATAACCGACTATGGATATTTTGAAGTTTTTGAGTGTATTTGTCTAATCAAGTGCAAAAAGATGCAGAAGAGAATGCATCACGCATGATAAAGCATGAGAGGGGTGTGTGTGCGAAGCACAGAACACAGCGTGTTAGTCTTCTTGCAACTGTATGGTTTAAAGGGGTGATAAAACACGATTTCACTTTTCTAACTTTAGCTAGTGTGTAATGTTGCTGTTTGAGCATAAACAACATCTGCAAAGTTACAATGCTCAAAGTTTACAGCAAAGGGAGATATTTGCTTTTAAATAAATCAATTTCTAAGGACTACAGAAAACGGCCGGTTGAGAACTACAGCCTTTTCCTCCAGACTTGCTGAGATCAGCGGGTTCAATATTTACATAAACCCCTCCTCCGAGAATATTAAATAAGAGGGGTGAGGCCATTTTTTTATTGCTGTGGAGAAGAGTAGGCTGGAGTGTGCTAGGCAGTTAGCGAATCAGAACACAGCTTGGCCAGCTAACCAATCTGAGCCTATTGCGTATTTTTGAGGGACTGGCTTCAAACCAGGAAACAATCAGAGCGTTTTTACAAGGAGAGACAAAGCAATGTACAATAAAGGTAAAATGTATGAAAAATAATGCAATTTTTTAACAAAGAAGCATGAACACGTTACAGTGCACCCCACAAACACAATCAAGCCTTCGAAATAATGCGTTTTACCACCCCTTCAAAAATCACATTAAAATCTAATTTTTCTGAATTCAGAATTGGAATTGAAAATGTGCTGGTGTGTAAAACATGAGAGAAAGGTTGAGATGAGTTGGACTACCTACACATTGATATGAGATAACTACATTAAAGCCATTTTGGAAACTAAATGATCTCTGTGTGTCAAAGCAAATGATCAAAGCTAATTATCTGTGAGTGTGTATGTGAGTGTGTGTGTGTGTGTGTGTGTGTGTGTGTGTGTGTGTGTGTGTGTGTGTGTGTGTGTGTGTGTGTGTGTGTGTGTGTGTGTGTGTGTGTGTGTGTGTGTGTGTGTGTGTGTGTGTGTGTGTGAGAGAGAGTGGGCGTGTGTGTGTGTTCCATCTCTGTCTAAATATACCCATGCTGGACATATTTGGCTATTGTTAAGAGCAGCACAGATAAAAATGGAAAACATAACAGCTGGAATCCATTGATTTCAACATCAGGCCGCAAGTGGCAACCCTGTGTTTTTTTTTTCTTTCAAAGGCACAATTTCAGGAGTCGTTTAGCTGCTCGTTAGAACGTTCAGAACACCATGGCTTCAATCCCGTCTCCTCTGTGAGCCTGACTCAGATGAATGGTAATTTGGGACTGTTTTTGGAATCATCACAAAAAAATGTCTTCTGCTGTCCTGCACTGCAATTTGCATGAATTACCGACTCCTTTGCTTTCAGCTCAGGTCATTTTCCACTAATTCATAGAGGCGGATATGTGTCAGGAGTAAAGATGCAGACTCCACAATGAATTGAAAAGAATTTCATTTCAGAGACACGCAATTGCATTTTTGAGCCTCAACGTTGTTTTGCTTAAATAAAAGGGCTAATCTGGAGCATTGTACTCTCTTTTGTAAGTCTTTCATCAAAAATATATTCATTTACTTCTGCCTGGCAAAAGAGCGCGTTACTAATTAAACACCATTATGGTGACCTGTGTTGTTTTTTGTTTTTTATGCACCAACACATTCACATGCAGCAGATCTAAAAAGTAAACAAAAACATTATTAGCACAGATGTAATCTTCATGCTTGTAGCCATTCTCTCTGCCATGCTCTCAAAGCTTTGCAATCTGGCCCAATTGTGTAGTTTTCGCATCACATAAATCAGTTCAGTAACTACACACAAAATCATAAAGCTGTCATTCCAAAACTGCACCTACATTGCACCAAAAAAAAAAAAAAACCTATATGTGTAAATTGTAGCAGTGGCAGATCTAGAAAAATGTGTGTGTGTGTGTGTGTGTGTGGGGGGGGGGGGGGTCGTGGGTCAAAGGGGTGGCAAGAGGTCTTGGCAAGGTGGCAGGGGTAGACTGTACATGGAAATCCCTACATGTGAATTGCTTTAACAAAACAAACAAAACCACTTTAAAACTACAAAGGTGTTTAATTCACAACAGGAATAAGCCCAGTGATAAAACAAAACAAAACAGTATAAAAAGCAAAATGAAAATATAAAAAGGTACAATAATTGTGTCCAAGATGCAGTGGACTACAAATATACAACAGTGGATAATACTCAAGTTCTTATTATAATTAAAAACTTATAATTACACTGTACAAATTTTTGTTTTTTTGTTGGTTTAACTTAAAAAAGTAAGTAACCTGGTTGCCTTAAAATTTTGTGTTTATTGAACTTAAAAATATTTGAGTTGATACAATGAAGGAAATTTGTTCAATAAATAGAAACTCAAAATATTTTGGTATCTGAACCACATAAAAAATTTGATAAATTATGAAAATAGCACTATTTGGCATGTTTCACTGCATCATCAGAAATAAAACACACACAATTACCCAATATGCTTCCAAAATCTTTTAATAATATTTTAATAAAGGTTGTCGAATCTCCAAAAATTTTCATTGTATTAACTCAAAATTTTAATTTCAATGAACTCAAAATTTTAAGGCAACCAGGTAACTTTTTTTCTAAATAATTTTTTACAGTGTACAGTCCACATTGTATTACATTATACTGTAGGGACATGTAGGTAAGTAGCCTATATAACAAATATAAAATCAGAAAGATTTATCACATGCACACACCAGTTATATTTAGACTACTTAATCCTATTGCAATTGTTGGTTTCATTGCTTTGATATCTGAGAGGAATTGGATTTAATAGGACTGCTTAGCTAAATCAAATGTAAAAAAATAATTAATTGCATCACAATAAGTGTATTGTGATTGTCACACATTTGAGTAACAACTGAATTGTATTAGGTTTGATGACAACGTTACATTGTTTACATGGTACAATTTCTGGTAGGCTAAGCTACGCTTTTTTTTTGTTATTTCAATTCAATAAATTATTGTGATTTGATTTTATATTAACTCATTTGGATAAACATTAGGCACACAAGATGTACCTAATCTCAAGAAAAAATAACTCACCTATTGCTGTAAACATAAAGAGATCCCTATCAGCTGGCAGTGTTATTTAAGGTTAAAAATAACTCAAATTACATATAAAGTGTTTTTTTTTATTATAATTGTTCATTATAATAAAACAACTTTATTTAATGATATAAATAAAACTATAATAAATATGTAATATGGTACACTGCACATATTTAACAAAATACTCTCTATAGCTCTTTTTTTCTAGCCAACTAATGTGCTATAGTCTATTATGGTCATTAAATGGCTTTCCTGAGGTAAATGTTATGTCACATAATTGTTCTGCAGTTGTTTTATTGACCCGTGTGTTAGATTGATTGGTCGATATCATGTATGAGGAATAATACATTTGGGTAAGTTGTAGGCTACTGTTTCTTTCAACATTGTTCTTATTTATTTACTAGCTAGTAGAGATAATCTAGATGAGCTAGGGATCTGTCACGTAACATTTACAAGCGCCAAAACGGCATTTATTGTTTGAATTTCGTAATAAAAGTGACAGAATCTGAGAGCTGAGATTTTTTTAAATATCATAAGTAACCTATGTCTAGTCTGTCGGTCTCCGTGTCCTCTTTGCTTTGCGATTTTTCTGTGCGTGAGAAAATGTATGTGTGGCGTGAGAGCGTGACAAGTGTCAATTGCGTGTGTCTCACGGTGAATGCGTGAGAGTTGGCAGTTATGGATGGGCTACAATATTTTTATATTTTTTATTAAGCTGTTCTTGTCTTTACTAAAATCAAAATTAGGCTAATCAAAGGGAAGGGTGCTCTTACGAATCACAACCGCTGATTTTGGCTAACGTAATAGACTCGCTGTTTTTGCTGATGCTGAATTGTCTTTAGCATACAATACATTCATTACTAATGTAATTTTAAGTTAAACGTGTTTAAACTACACCTAGGGATACTCACTTCAACTTCAGGGGCGCTGGGGCAGCTCAGCCTCTCCAGTCGTTTTGCAGGGCAGCAGACTAGCTGTGTGTGAGCCCGACTGAGCGAACGCCACTCTGCACGTTTGAATCAGGTACGTAGCTAAGTATTTTAATTTTAATACATTTAAAAGAAAAAATTAAATGGTTTACTTTAGGTAAATGTATTGGACATTCTGGCGGGTTGTTTTTACAAAGTACAGTTTTTGGATCATCAAAGTTAGGGGGGCAGCTTGGGGGGGGGGTTAAGGCTCTAGAGTGGGTGAGTGGGGTACCCGCCCGTGAATTGTAGGCATTTGCTATGCCTTTCAAGACTTTTTAAAAAACTGACAAACAATTAAACAATTACCGACATGTTGCATACTAATCAATGATAAGTTAACCAGGGAATGACTTAAATTTCAACATGGTATTGTAAATGTCCACAAACATATTAGCATGTGGGATAGCAAAAATCTAGCATGTTCTCAATAACACACACAAACAAGCACGGATGGCCGAGCTACTACAGTCCAAGGAAAAGAGCCTGCTGAGGTCTAAATAAAGCCACAAAAATAAAAGTTTTAGGGCCATTTGAAACCACCTGAATTCAACAATCAACGCTCTGTATGGGCTAGTCACAATTTCACCCCTATCGTCAACACACAACACATACTACTTAATAACATGCCCCAATCACACACATGCCTACAATAACCAAATGTGAAGCACACTTACACATACTCGCATACGCACTCACACACACCTACACCTCAGGAGCACACAGCGTAGCACAAGGAACTATGAGCGTGAGGCTACTTCTACTGCGGCATGCAACCCCCAAAACAAACACCCACACACACGCAGGTTCAGATGTTGAAGCGCATGAGCCGCGGGCTTGTTGCGTGTGGGTGTTTCTAAGGGTCTGGACACATTCTTACCATTGTCCAACAGGTAAAAGACAGGACTGTAGTGGCAGGACCGGAGGTTGGACACAGGTTCCCCTGTGCCTCGAGGGTCATTATGGAGGGAAGGGGAGTAGGGTGCTGGAAATCAAAGATCACACAGTCACTATCACATGCTAGGCTGAATCACATGTAGCCAAACAGCTTATTATTATAAGTCATCGGGATTTATAATAAGAGGTTGCAGAGGGATGCTAAAACAGTAGAAAATCATACACAAAAATATTTTTAAAAAATCTGCTATTGTCACATCCCAAATCCCTTATGGATCCTCACCAGGGTCAAATCTGGTCTTAGCGATAACTTTGTCTTTCCATCTTTCAAAAATTCCTCTTTATTTTGACAAAAAGTTAATGCTGAAAACAGACAGTATTTTCTAATGTCAAACATTGTATCTAGAGAACTTCACAAACTCCACACACTTTCCAAAATCTAACAACAACAACAACAAAATGACAGTTGCAAAAAAAGATTTGTGGATCCTTTATGATATAGTTCTGTATGAAAGGATTCCACAAGGAATTAAATACCTCTACAATACTGGAGCTTCACATCAGTGGCGCAGTGGTGTTTACGGCGTGAACAATTGTATATATATATATATATATATATATATATATATATATAGATAGATAGATAGATAGATAGATAGATAGATAGATAGATAGATAGATAGATAGATAGATAGATAGATAGATAGATAGATAGATAGATAGATAGATAGATAGATAGATAGATAGATAGATAGATAGATAGATAGATAGATAGATAGATAGATAGACAGATAGACAGATAGACAGACAGACAGACAGACAGACAGACAGATAAACAGATAGACAGATAGACAGATAGATAGATAGATAGATAGATAGATAGATAGATAGATAGATAGATAGATAGATAGATAGATAGATAGATAGATAGATAGATAGATAGATAGATAGATAGATAGACAGATAGATATAGATATATATAGATTATATAAATGAGGGAGAATATATGTTTTTTAGGCGGTGCTTAAATACTTACATGCCTCTTATAAAATGTATATACATGCAATTTTTAAAAAAATGACTTGTTTTGGTGAACGTGATCTGAATCTGTTAAGAGATACGATGAAAAAAAGCTTTTAATTTGAGGAACCTTATACATGCCCTTACATTGACCTTTGTTCAATGTGCCCTACTTGGAGAAGAGTTTCTTGGAAAATATCTGGTAGAATTTACTGAGCAGCACCTGACGTATTTTTTTCATTTGCAGATGTTTCAGTGGACACGAGTGTCTTTATCAGTTGTAGAACTGTGGAGATTCCCCCTGCATTTAACCTCACCACACACAATGAATTCATAAGACTCACTGCAGGTGTCGACCCGAAGACATAAATCATGATTGCTGTGAGAATTGAGGCCAAACTGCCGAGGGTAAAGATGAGAGAACAGTGTTGTGAGAGGCTGACAAGCGTATCGCAGGCCTCCTGGTAATTCTACTTTTACATTAACAACCTTCCTCAGACCCTTCTTGAACCATCTGCTGTCCAAAAGCTTCATATTGCTCTTTTCTGATTCTTGCCTTTTAGAGATATAAAGCTCATAAGAGTCTACAGTGTTTTACCCGTCTGTGCTAGGGCATCAGCTTCTACAATTTCTCAACTCTAGGTAAAGTATTTTTTACAATACATAATAGCATACCTCCTTAAACCAGACAAAACTAATAACCGGTTAACTCTTTAAAAAACTTATAACTATTTGTTTTAAGAAAATAGAAATATGACTGGTTTTGCAGAGAGGTAAAAAACTCCTTTTAATCTGAGCGGATGAAGAGATTAACAGACAAATGGAGGGAAATGTTAGGGACAAAAAAGCATTTGGTACAATAAGAGTGACTGTGTCTGTGATTTGACAGAGGGAAGTAAAAGGCGACAACAGAGCTGAAGAGTATAAAATACTGGTTTCAAAAAACAGGGATATGCCAATGTGTGAAGTGACTCTCAAATCATTTTTTTTTTCATGAAAAGCGGATGGTTAAAATCCATTGTTTCCAATCTAAAAACTGCCACAAGAGGAAACATGTCATCACAAAGGTAACATTCAAATGTGTGGTATGTAGCACAAACCAAATTCTAATTTATAATGTCATATTTCAATCATTCTAAAGCATTTGGAATGATTGAAATGTTTTAAAACATTCTAAAGTATTTAAATTAAGTCTGTTTTGGATGAAATTAAAATTAGGGTAGGCAATTTCAGGGAGGCTAGCAATAGGCAAGCAAGCTTTAAAAGCAAAAGCTGCTGCCTTAAATTTTGAAGTACAATCAATTTGAATGTAGTAATTAATTGAAGTAATTAAACTTAAATTATCTGAATTTTGTATAACATGAAACAATTCAAAATTGCTTAACTTATTTTGCTGTTAAAGAAATGTAAAAATGTTGTTATAACTTTTAGTTCTAGGGTCGGGCCGATGGATAATGCCATCGTATATCGTCTGACAGACACCCCCCAAATAATGAAGTTGTTTCTGATGACAATGCAAATTACATTTAAAACTGTTCAATTAACTAAATTAAAAAACGGCAAAATATTGATAAGCTACTAGTTGTTTTACACAATCAGGACTCCAGTATGTTTCCATCCAGACTCCTCCAGAGCGTCAAATCAGCTGTGCGGTTCACACCACAAGCACTCAGGACCTAAACGGCCAAATTAAACTAGCTAATAAAAAGCTGGAAGCAAGC
Organism: Pseudorasbora parva; assembly: GCF_024679245.1. Classification (NCBI taxonomy): domain Eukaryota; kingdom Metazoa; phylum Chordata; class Actinopteri; order Cypriniformes; family Gobionidae; genus Pseudorasbora; species Pseudorasbora parva. The sequence continues at coordinate 31,375,097 of NC_090176.1, forward strand.
TCCAAAGTACAACAATAGCAAGGTTTAGACTAAAAATGACAATAAAAGTCATATTTTATTGGGCGGAAATGTTTTGAATATTTCATGATGATATGACACATTAAGTAAAGCTTTTGTGTTCTGGAAGGGGTTTATTGCGCACTCATCTTTACAGGTTAGACAGGAACAATAAGCTCATCAGAAAAACAGAAAACCTAATTACAGCTTTCTGTCCTTTCACATCCATGTTCCTCTGCTCTTATTTATTCCTTTTATTCTATTTTTATTTTATTTTTTTAAATAAAAAAATAAATTTTCTCTTCACAGTCAATGGCTGACATTTAAGCTTATTAACCGCCTGGAAAAGTGCCACAATCAACAAGGTCTCAGTACCCACCTCAACACTGCTGACAAAAACACCACCCGCACAAACAACATACAACAACAACAACTAGTCGTCTAGACAGAGAAACTTCAAAGTGGAGTGCAGCCCAATTACTGGACCTGATAGAGAGCAGGGGAGTGCTGAAGGTCAGTTATGATATGAATGAGTGCAAATAAATAAAATGAGAGAAAGATGCAATATGGGTTAGAGAAAAAGTTAAATGATGGGAAAAAAGGGTATTATGATGATATCAACATTATACAGACAAAGTAAACACATTCGCAGCTAAAGCAAAGGATAATTTTATGTCAGCTAAGGTGAAGTTAGCACAGGAAGTGCTTTTAATGGTAAAGGGTTTGTGCCCCTGAGCAAACATATGAAAAACAGCAGCAGAAACATCTGCACAATCTTGAGTTTATTCATTATTCATCTCTTCTGGCTTATTGCTACTTTCAAAAGCACACATCTAAAAGCTGAGATAGAAGTGATAACAAATAAAAAGGTCAAATAACAACAGTGTCATCAAACATTTATTGCAACCCGTTCTCACTCCCAAGGCGTCAAAATCCGAAGCATGGTCAAGTGCCTTCTGCGTCACAATGAAGACGCTAAAGGTGCCCCTAGGCCTCATTTTTCGACGCGCTGGGTGCTCCATTCATTTCAGTGAGAAACCTCTGCCGTCATACACAGATGCAGTTAATTATTTGCGTTTATAAAAGCAGACATGATTTTATTAACATTTAAAGGCTACTTTTATATTTTGGAGCAGCTAACCCAACTCCTACCCTAAACCTACCCTGAAAAAAATATTATAAAATATGAATGATTATATTTTAAAGACTATGAACACCAGGATAAATAATAATTTCATTCCATATTTAGTGTGTGGATTTGGGTAAAATTGTGACTGTTCCTTGCACTGTAAAATCCAACAGCTGTTCTTACTAAGACTTTTTAGTAAACTTTACTTAAAAGTAGGGTAGGTAAGAATGATCTAAAACAGGTTTGTCCAAATTTGTTTAAACTTTCTTTATATGTCAATACAAAATTAAAATGTAAGTCTTCTTAAAAAGAGAGTATAAAAATCAATTGACTCTTTTTAATCTGCAATAAACACTGCTCATTATTTTCGTTCGGGACGAAACAAATGATTGGCTTGGGCGACTGTCGCTCTCTCTCGCTACCATGGCAACCACCGCTTACACTACAGGTTCTGCCCACACATGCGCGCACCCATGGGAAGAGCAAAAGCATTCAAAATGCACAGTGCCGGGTAGTGAAGGAAACAATGCAAAAAAAGGGAAGACAGTAGGCCTACATGTAATGGGAATGCACAAACAGTATTTGGATAAACAAAGAGATCAAACACGAGTAAATATCAGCTTGGCTTTCCAACGATGTCGAGAACTGAGGGACCTAAAGGAGCTGAAAAACGACTCATTGAGGGCTGTATTTCTGCTGGACAGGTAATCTTTCATTTTGATTATACATTTTTCCAGTTTATGTTTTCATGAAGCATGTATCACTAGCACATGTAGCTGCCTAATATAGCATAACATTACTTAGCATAAAGTTACAATGTTAATGTTATACACTTAGCCATTAGTAGAGATGATAAATACTCAATATGCTTAGGTCAAGTTGATCGTTGTCGTGTTGAATTTCGCCAAAATTTAACTTTAGATAACAAAATGCATGTGTAAAAGCTAGTACACCGCATACTGGAACTTTTTTTAGAGCTAAATTAGCTTTAGCTACTACTTATCAACAATGCTTTCATCATGAAAACTCTTACATGCAAAACACAGTATATGTTATGAATCTTACACGGAATTCATCCTCATCACAGTTTAACTGATGTTATTGGGGGGGGGGGGGAAGTATCCCGTTTTTAGCTTTGCCTTATAAATATAACTAGTTTGTCGTAGTTTGTAGTTTGCCGAATTAAACAAAAATATATTTTAAACTTTAACAGTATCAGTATTCTAGCTTGATAGTGATTTGTTTATATTCATACTGATAAAGTTAGATTTTTTTATTACATGTGATTCTCACATGATGTGACTACATGCACACCCACCACTCCTCTCAGGTCAATAATGCGTCTTCCAGCTGAGCAGTCGGTGAGGCGTGTTCATGTATTTTGGGGGCGTGGCTTTGGAAAGAGCCCAGAAGGGACAAGGTGGAGTGAATGGAAATAATGAGCTGTCTTTAAAACGTGAGAGGTCTACAGACACTCAAATTTTATACTTTCTTTTTTAGAGTACTTACATTTTAATTATGTATTGATATATAAAGAACGTTTAAACAAATTTGGGGAAAAAGTTTTTTAACCAATTCTTACCTACTCTACCTTTAACATCCAATAATTGTTGAACTTACATAAAACAATTTAGAAATTTGAACTATTTGCATGCTATGCCTTTGTTACTTAGAAAACCCAAATAAACATTATTTGACTGGTTTGAGTACCATTTTGCCAAAGGAAAAAGCAAAACAACAACAACAACAAAAAACAGGTGGGCGTGCATACATATATATACATCTACACCTATATATAAAAATGTAATGCCAATTAATGATCTTTTAACATTTTATTGCTAACATTTATGACACACTTTTAATTGTGTTGATGTAATCTATATAGCCTCTATATTTGTGACAATATCCAACAATGGACCATGCTTGAGTCACACACAGACTTCAACATTTAGCATGTAAAACACAACAATGGTTAAAAAAAATAAATAAATAAATAAAAATAAAAATAAAAAAAGTTTTACACTTAATAAGACCAGTACAAGTTCATTTGCTGTCATTATTGGGGTTATACTGACAAAAGACAGCAAATAAAATGGTAAAATAAAGCCAAAAATAATACAACATTTTTTATTCATGCTGCAATGCATTCTGGGAGTACACTTCCTCAGCTCACAGATAGAATTATGTCGAGTTCTGCTTACAAACCCCAACTTATATATGTAAGTTGGCTGAACGTTTGAAATTGAGTTACTTGTACTCAAGTTTTATGGTAACCTCTACAAATACACAAGTTAACTCTACAAAGTAGTAGCAAGTAGTAGCAAGTCAAAAATGATGACCTAATTTGCTTGAAAATTCTGAGGCAATCAGTTTCCACAGCTTTTCTAAGTAAAGTCAACTTATTACTTTTTACAGTGTGGTTTGTTTCCACCACAAAGACAATTTTGCCCCAAATAGATTTATATATATATCATACCTTTTCAAATAATATTTTGAAAAGTTAGAGTAAATTAAGTTACACAATATCAATTAAGAGCTTGAGACTAAATATAAAACAAAACAAAAAAATCTGAGCAGAAAATGTATTATTCTACATTATTAAATACATATTTAAATATAAATTTTGTAAATATTGAATATTTACAATTGAATATTTGTAATTGATTCAGATTATATATAATGTCATTTTGTCCCTAAAAGGATAATAATATAATGTTAAAAAGTCTCTATTAACTTTATTTTCACCACAGAATGCCATTTAACATAATATTGTACATAATTTGAGATGTGGTGGAGAAAGAAAAAATAAAAACACATGATGCAGTATTTTGGATATTATTATACTTACAATAATCAAATATTTTCTGTTCCACAGAATAAAGAAATGCATACAGGCTTAGGTTAAACAAACTAATTTTCTTTTTTAGGTGAATTCTTTACAAAATAAATAAAACAATGAAATAAAAATAAAAATAAATCTACCTCCTATTTTCTCTTTTCCTTCCCTATTCTAGCTTTTGCAACTCTGAGTAATATCCAAATCTCAAACCTCAGTTATAAGTCGCTTTGGATAAAAGTGTCTGCTAAATGCATAAATGTAAATGCAAATGTTATACTAGTGACTAGTGTTTGTTTTCTAAAAGTTCACAAGGCCAAAAGTGTCCATATTTAAAGAAAACTGCTCACACAAAAACAAACAAATATTTAAACAAATATTCTCATTTTCTCATCATCATTATTTATATTTCCTATACTAGTCCTAGTCCTTGAAACTCTTATAACTAGTTTCTTTTATGATTCAGTGGCTGATGCCCAGAATCGCAGTCCAATTTTTTGGCAGAATTCCCCAGCCAATCGTAGAAGGCCATTTCCTGACTCCTGTCAAAATAGCTGCTTTCACACAAAAAAACATCTGATTTACTCAGCAGCCTGAAGCCAACGCAACAAATCCCACAGAAGAAAACGCACAAAGGATACAGTTCTGACAGCCAGTTCTTCACCACAGATCATTCTAGAGAATGTGACTCCTATGCTTCACTACAGACTTTAGATCTTAAAGGAACAGTTTATGCATAAATGACATTTCTGTCATTGTAGTCTGAAAATGAGCACAGTAAAGACAATGTCTTCTATTATTGTTAAACAACCTAATTTTCTTTTTTAGGTGAATTCTTTTAAATGCTTGACACACAGCCATATTTCAGAAGTAAACCTCATGTCTCCTCCCTATCTCTAAAATTACTAATGTCAAGCTACAGCCCTCAGCTCGCCTTCCCAAGTGACTCCCATCTTTCAGGCTGCCTGCTGAGCTGAGAACTGGGAAAACAAGCAGAGGCTTCAACTGCGCTGAGACATGAAAGAGAGAGAGAGAGAGAGAGAGAGAGAGAGAGAGAGAGAGAGAGAGAGAGAGAGAGAGAGAGAGAGAGAGAGAGAGAGAGAGAGAGAGAGAGAGAGAGAGAGAGAGAGAGAGATATTTTGTATTCTTGAGACAACGCATAAAATCTGCCTCTGATATTTCAAACAACAAAAATGTAAAAAAAGACACAATGCAATATTTCTTCCCCTGAGAAATCAAAGCTTTACTGGAATGCTTCTTCTAAATTAAGAGCTCTATTTAGATCCTCAAGGACGAGCACCGTTGTAGTCATCAAGCTCTGTAAACATTATAATATTCTCATAAAAATTCTATACAGGTTATAATAGCTTTAAAGATGAAAGGAGAAACAAAAACAGTAGAAGTAAGAGAGTGGAGGTAAGAGCCTCCAGGGACTGAAGACCTGTGCTTTGGGGAAACTGAAATAAGGACAGAAGAGAAAAAAGATGTTCGAAGGTTTCTGTGAACGTTATTTTAGCGTTGTTGTCATTACTCCTGAAATGTGTGATATTTTCAATGGAATTGAAACAGCATTTCTCAAACCACTCTCTCAGTCATTGTTTCCTGTGGTGAATATTAGAGATAGGTGTGTTCATGTGTGGCTGTGTTTATATGGGGTGGGTGTGGCCATCAGAACTAGCAGTCGGGATGGCGGGTTTTATAATGTGCACTATGTAATCTAGTGTATGAATTTTATACGATTATTTAGTCATACAGTATCGGCGTCTGGTAGCCCCTCCCCTTTTGTTACAAAAGAAACAGTTGTCCAACATTCCACCCTTTGCAGTGTGAACACACTGCTATTTAAACTACAAAATGGCATAGAATAGTGCATAAGTAACCACGAATTGGGACACACCTTAGGTGCAAAAATAAAAAGTGTTATGGCTATTAAGGTGGGCTTGGTCATGAGTGGGTGTGGCTATATTAAGTAGGTGTGACCAACTATGTATGTGGCTATGTGTGTTTTAGGTGGTGAGGCAATCAGAGGTGGGTATGGCCAGTCATGACTGTGGCAAACAGAAGCAGGAGTAGGTGTGGTTATTAAGCATACACATACAAAGGTGGGCTTGGTCATGAGTGGGTGTGGCTATATTAAGTAGGTGTGACCAATTATGGATGTGCCTTTGGCTGCGTCTTAAAACCTAGGCAGCTGACTCGTTGCCTCGCTGCCTTATCAGGCAATAGCTTGCAGCGTTTTGTGCACAAAGACACCTCACAAAACTAATTTCGGACAGACTTCTAAGGCAGTGTAACAGGTCAATGATCTACAGCTAAAGAGAGTGAGCTTTGGTGAGAACTTAACACATATTTAATTACTACATTAGTAATTTCTTGCTAGAAATTACATCAAAAGTGGAAAATATTTAAAAAAACATAAATTTACACACAAACGAACCAGCAAACGCAACTTTCGGACGCCATCTTATTTTCCCAGCTCAACTGTCACTGAATGGAAAGCACATGATTGTGGGATATCAAAGGCAGCGAAGGATACATGTATGCTGCCTTCAAAAAACGATCAGTTGATAGTATCTCAGGAGACAGGAAGTTTAGCTAACATTAGATTCAGACGTGCCTTGGTGCCTTCCTGCCTTCAGATGTGTCCTCCGAAGGCAGCATTTTCCTGGTTTCGGATGCAGCCTATGTCTGATTTAGGCAATGAGAGGTGGGTATGGCCAATCATGACTGTGGCAAACAGAAGCAGGAGTAGGTGTTGTTATCAAGCACGCACAGCTTCATTGATTATAACGAGAGTTTTTACAAGAGTGCAGCTTTGTGTACCTCACCTTTATACTGCCAGCTTTAGTGATTATAATGGTAGTGATCTTTCCTTGCTATCTATATTTTTCATGCTGCTAACAAAACATTGCAATTATGCAATTAAACCCAGTTCATAGTTTCCAGGTGATGTGACACTATAGGAACAACCACCTTGAGGGCAAAACAAGGCTTTCCTCCATTGCCCACCAGTCATTTTTACCAGGTTTGTTTTAATGTAGTAAGATAGTGATATTGAAAGACCAAATTCAATATACATCTTATTGATGTTGCATACTTTGTACAGGCAAGACAATTAACACAGAATATTAATGCAACTCGTTAAGGGTTGTTCCCATTGAAAACCCTTATAAAGAAACAGCGTTGCGTTCATATTCTTGGCTCATCTACTCGCCTGTATATAGTAGGCCTATGCATCATCAAAAAGGTGTAAACAGAATTCAATCTTTTAATATCAAGGTACATTAAGGCACTTTAAGTGTGGGTTGCACTAATAAGAATTCTTTAGCCTGGCGTTGGTTAATCCGGATCAGCCCTTTCATTTTAATGGCCTTTCTACATAGTTAATCATTGTTTAAAATGATTATTCTTAATTTAATGATTAAATAGGATAAGTTAATATTTCTTTGCATTTATTTTGAGAAATCCTTTACATTTATTTGCAGTAGGTGTGGTCATGAGCGGGTGTGGTTAAACATGGGTGTTCCTATCAAAGGTAGAAGTATGTGTGATTATCAGAAGGAGTGAGAATATCAGAGGTAGGTGTGGTTACCTGAGGTGGGTGACTTGCTCCTCTCTACGTCCAAAGACACCTGATTATCAGAAAGCTCCGTAAGGCCTGCCATGGAGGAACATAAGGCACAGTAAGAGGAAGCAGATGATAATATCACTAGGGTCAATTACCACAGATCACATCTGCATGCATCAAACCACCAGGACAAACAATGTGGTCTGAGACACTATCCTGATCCTGGAGAAATACAAGTAAGATGTATATGCATCTTCATAACACATACAGTTTTTAAACTCAAGATGTAACTAGGTTGTACTCTTATCTGCTGTGAACATGAGCTGTTCAATCGCATATATACAAGTATAAACTCCAGAATCAAATGTGCACCAACACCACCAACAATTCCATGCATGTGTGTGTATGCAGGAGAGAGAAAGAAGAAACAAAATCGTATTGATGTTACTCAAGGAACGACGGTAAATGACAAGGCCTGCACTGCAGCAATATAAGTCAGTTTATGCGAGTGTGTGCGAACTAATGTTCTTCTGGAAAGCAGATGCTTAGCAGATCTTGATGACTTAAAAGAATGAATAACAGTAACTTCATAAAGAAATTATGAGATTATGGTCATATAGAGGAATGCAGTGAAAGCCTCATTTTCACAAACGTGATAATTCCATCGGCAGAGAATATTTTTGTATACCGAATTTTTGGCCCATTCTGATCACCAGAAATATGTCAGATAAAAAAAAAAAGTTATACTATACTTTAAATTCACAGGTCAATTCCAATGTTTTTTAAAATACTATTTTTATCAATGTTAACTATTTGACTTTAGTATTAGTATGAAAAAATATAATTTTTTCACACAAAAAAAATCTTATTACTTATTGAATAAGTGTAAATGGTTGAGTAAATGGTTCATTGAACAAACCTTTGGCACAAATCAATAAAACACTTAGCAAGGAGACAATCAAAGATTGTGATTGGATGTTTCAATGTAAGCAAATTCAGGATATGTTATGATATTCTGTAACAATTTATTGAATTGCTATAAATAATAACATCTTGCACGGAATATAATGCGGTATAGTAATTCTACCTTTGGTAAACTTCATCAAAACAAAAACAAAAAATTGATAAATGGCATCCCATTGTCTGTGCTTTGTCTCCTTGCTGTAGTGTTGCCCCCGTCGGCGTTTCACTGGAGACGTGACTTACTCTGGTAGGAAGTACGGATCCGTTTCTTTGAATCGGAATATAAGTTAGACAGGCCGCGCATGCAAAAGTCTGCAACAGCGCCCCCATGCCCCAGCACCGCCACCCACGAGAGGAGAGATGGATCGAGGGAGGAAAAGAGGAGGAGAGAAAAACAAAACAGGCTCATAGTGACTAAACGCGTGTGACCACAATCTGAGCAAGACCCAGTGTATTGAGGGAGAGAATGAAGGAATGAAGCTTGGAAAGTAAAGCCTAACCATTTGTATTTTCTATAAAAAATAAGGGGAAAAATTTAATAAAAAACAGCTAAACAGAAGGAAACAGCTTTTTGGGATTAATAGCCATCTCAAATTTGGAAATGAAATTGTACAAAACAACAAAAATAACATACAGTAAGTACAAAATACGAACAAAAAAATGGATCCTCTCTTATCTGTGTCTATTTAAAAGTGTATATGTGCAGGTGTGAATTAATTTTGTAGATAGATATTGTCTAAACCGAGTGTGAGTATCTGACATCAGGCGGACCAACTGAGCTAAACCGTCGCCACTCACATTGGTATTGCTCCATCGCAACATTGCATTTGTTGAATATAAGGTAACCAACCATTTTAATTTTTACAGTGCAAACTGTGGCATCACTGATAAAGGAGTCCAAAAGTCTGAGACCTGACTGAAATTCTGGGATTCAAAATTGATTTTAAAACTGGAGATAAAGAGAAAAAAGTAATAATACAGAAATGTTATGATAAACCATTGTTAAGAAATATTTAATACCGCACTATTTTTTCATTAATATAATAAGCATATCTGTGATCAATTCGTCAGCCATGATTAATGTTTTTGAATAAGCATAGAATGATTTCTGAAGTATCATGTGACACTGAAGACTGGAGTAATGAATTTGAAATGATGAATTTGAGTTTGCCATCAAATTACAATTTACAATATATTAAAATAGAATTTTACATTTTAAATTGTTATATTATTTCACAATATTACTGTTTTACTGTGGTTTTGATCAAATAAATATATCCTTGGTAAGTATGAGACTTTTCTAAAACATTTAAAAAAAAAACTTTCTAAACCCCAAACTCTTGAATGATATTGTATATAAGTACTATTAATACACTAAAGGGATATTAAAGGGTTAGTTCACCCAAAAATGAAATTTATGTCATTAATGATTAATGTCATTCCACACCCGTAAGACCTCCGAAAGGTAATAAAAACATCATCAAAGTAGTCCATATGTGACATCTTTGGGTTAGTTAGAATCTCTTGAAGCATCGAAAATACATTTTGGTCCTAAAATAACAAAAAACTACGACTTTATTCAGCATTGTCTTCTCTTCCGGGTTTGTTTTCAATCCTCAAACAAAGATTCAAACGGTTATGAATTAGTGTATCGATTCGGAATTCGGATTGTCAATGTCACATGATTTCAGCAGTTTGGCAGTTTGACACGCGATTAGAATCATGAATCAATACACGGATTCATAACAGTTCGAATTTTTGTTTGAGGATTGAAAACAAACCCGGAAGAGAAGTCAATGCTGAATAAAGTCGTTTTTTGTTATTTTGGGACCAAAATGTATTTCAATGCTTTAAGAGATTCTAATTAACTAACTGATGTCACATATGGACTACTTTGAGGATGTTTTATTACTTTTCTGGTCCTTCTGGAAAGGGACAGTATACTGTGCGTATGTAAACTGTGTTCCGAAGATGAACGGAGGTCTTGCGGGTGTGGAAAGACATTAGGGTGAGTCATTAATGAACCCTTTAAGTTTTAATGAAAGAAAATTACTGAGTGGAGTCAATTTGTTACTGTCAACATAATTTGCAATGGAAAACTGCATTGAAATTTTTAAAATAGAAACAGTCTCAGACCTTTGGATTCCACAATATACTAAAGAACGTAATCAATGATAGAAAGAAAACTGAGGGGGACTTGTGGCCCTTCAGTTCACCAGATGGGAATACACACAGCCAAAGTGTGTGGAAGAGCGTTAAGACGTTCTCTCTCTTTTTCAAGAGCTTACATAAGGTACGGATCAAAATCACTCTTCGACCGCACCGAACGACCTTTCTGCCCACCTCTGCATCTCCATGTCGGCTCAAAGCCTCTCGGTTTCTAAAGATACGGCAGTCTGAACAAGAGGAGGGAGAGAGACCGCTTTGAAGTGAGGAGCCAGCATGACCGCCTTCCCACAGCTTCCTTTTGATGAAGCTCTATGAAAACAGATCTTCATCTTCAGCTTTCACTTATGACATCTTTCTCTGGATGGTCTGTGAGAGTGTGTATATGTGTGTGAGCAGTCGGGGTAGGAGGAAAGAGGAGGGCAGGTGGAGCGAGATCTGTGCTGGATTAGTAACAGCGAGTCCGTATGGCAGGTTACGCCGCGTTCTCTGTTAGGTGTCGTGCTCAGGCAAAGACCAACAGCAACAGAGATACAACAGACGACATGCAGAAAAGGCAACCATAAATGCAGTTTGTCCCATGCAGTTAAGAGAGGGACTGTATGTGTGTTTAATGGAAGAGAGAAAGAATATTTACAGGCAAGGACAGAAGACAGACAGCCTGAGATTTTTTTTTAAAAGCAAAGTTTGCTTTTGATGGCTGAAACACTGAGCATGTTTGCAGATGCATGCCAGCGACGTGTGTGTGCTCACAGCTGGTATTACAGAGAAACACACTGTATTTGAACATTTGCGGGCTTCTGAGACACATTGTGCACGTGTACCTGATGTGGACTGCCGGTTTTTGCGAGGAGAGCGTGTTAGTCGCTGGAAAGGGTCTGCGGATCCATACAGCTCCAGTGTGTTCATACACAGAAGAATGGTCTTTTGTAGGTAGTCCACAACTGCCAAACCATTGCAGTTACCTAGAGCCAAACTGTACAAACGCACACACTCACTGATCATACACAGAACTATGTTTCATTTTAAAAGTGTCAGTTATATACAAAAGCCCATTATAATGTCAAGTTCAGTCTTGACTAACATACTGGTATATGAAAAAATATACCAGAATCAGTTACAATTTCCAATTCATGTATTTTAACCTATTTCCTTTGTGCGTCACTGCTATTTTACTATGAAAAAAACGAGAGTATGGATGCGCATAAATCTAACGCATTCTTTGTGATGGACAAGAAACCCTGTGTAAAATGGACTGATGCCGCAAAACAGCTGAATGCAAAGTTTAAGGGCCCATGAAGCCACATTCAAAGCTCTAATTTCACAGTCTTATGTTCACTTTAACTCATCCTCTGTGTTCACTGTGGAAAAAAATAATTTTAAAAAATTAATTGGCCCCAATACCGATCCTTGAGATTGTCTCTGGACATCCCCAGAATATACACAAAGTCTCTTCAAAATTATTTAATATATTAAAAGTCAATTCAGTATAAATTCTGAAGATATGAAACATCTAACTAAACTAAACTAAAGTAAACTAAACTAAACTAAACTAACTAACTAAAAATAAAAACACAACCATTCAAAAGTTTGGGGTCAGTGCAATTTTTTTCTCCTAAAGAATTTCAAATGTACGTGTGTGCGACAGTCGTCGGTGAGGGACTTTTGTTTATGTATTTATCAAAGTCTTTTAAATGTTAGCCAGTTCCCGCCTCAACATACTTCATTACATTGCCCTCACGTATGACTGCCACACATATATATAATAAAACATGAATAAAGCTCGGAACATCATCTGCAAGAACAAAGAAATTTGTTCGTTTTCTCGAGGTGGCATGAACAAGAATAAAGTACGTTCTGGCCAGTGCATTCCGTACTTCACGAGAAAAGCAGGTGCCGATCATCTGCGTTTCTCCACATTAACCCTGCCTACTTTAAATCTATGACAAACACACAATAGTTCTCGGACACACGCAAGAAAAAAAGTTCTGCTCAGGCGATGTGTCAAGAACAAGCTGCGAGAACTCCCAAACCAGGGCCGCGAGAACAAAATTACGTCTTTTTTCTCGCAGCCCTGGGAGTGAGAACTTTTTTCTCTGTTCTTGCGGAGTATGTTGCAGCCTTTAAACACAACGTAAAATCAAGGCCTGGTTCTCTCTCGCCCTTCACTGGTGTCGCTCATCCTTATATGCCTCTGGGCTCCCTCATGAAAGGACTCGAGAAAGGTGTGCCTCGCAGGTGACGCTCATTCTCATCACGCACCGGTCTCACTCGTTCCTCCCACGACTCTCACTCACCCACCTCGCCAAAAACACTTAACCCCTTTAGATTTATAAATGTTAATAACTTTTCAAAATGTGTTTATAGCTTTTCACTGAATTTCACAGAAAATTTAAACTCCCACTATTTTGTCTAGAATGTTAAACATCTAACCTGATCTACAACGGGTATGCAACTTTATGAGATCAGTTGCAAGAGACTGGTTATAAAATGTTCCCTCAAACACTGGTAAAACCCACACCCCTGGGCCCAGTCATGAACAAACAAATCTCAATACACACACACACAAAAAATATATATAGTCCGAATGACACTGGGTGTGCCATGACATTTAATCTGCTTGACTGAATTCAAAGTCTTTCTGTCCATTGTATCCAGACATCACCGTGGCAACCATTGCTTCTAATAATGCTTTGATGACATGGTTGTGAGTGAATCAAAACAGGATGACAACAAGTGAAAGATTTGAAAGGAAACCAAATTATAATTAAGAGTTTCTCCACTTTAATTGAAAACATCAAACACCCTGTGAGCTGGGATATTAACAGCTGGACACATGAGTCTGGAGTTTTGATGATGACAAAATCAATTACATTAAACATGGGAGGACTGCTATAATGAGTCAGAGAAGAAGTGATATTAAATCTCATATACCACTGACACAATACTGTTTGATTACCAGACTCATATACCATGGTAAGCAAGTCAAAACAAATCCTAACCCCCCACCCCCCACCCCCAAAGAAAAAACTAAAACAAAACAAAAAACATGGTATTACCACATATTGGTAACACTACTGTGTTTATTTGAAAGAGACAATATAAGGCAGACTATTAAATTATTAAATTAGGGAAAAAAAGAAGATTCTATTGGCTGAATAAAATAGATGACATAAAAGATAAGGGGTCACTTACAGTCCATAGGCGGAGTTTAAATCCAGGCTGGTGATTTGTTGTGGCGGCTCTCCGTCGATCCATAATAACTGAACCACCAGCTCCGCCTGGTATCCAGGAGGCATTCGGATCATACGATCTTTAACCCTGAGAGGTAAGTATTCAAATTCAGTTTAATGTGGAATCTAATTTGAATGTTAAACTCTCAATTAACCTTTATTGTATTATCTAGCAAGTAAGTAAGCTGACGATGTTGTGTCAAGTCCTACATCTAGTAGGAAAACATAAACATTGTAAGATTTTTGTGTGGTCTAACTTGAGGCAAGGGATGCTGTCCCGCACACTGTCCGGCGTGTTGCTGCGGGGACTGGGGGGCTGTGGCTGGGGTGAGAGACCGCTGTGGTCGGAAAAACATGGAGTGTTCTCGGTATCCGACGGAGAGATGACGTCCTCCATCTCACACTGCAGCCGCACCTCTAAGGACTTCAATGGAGTATTCAAACGCAACGTAAAGTTAATTCATCAAATCCATAGTATGTACAAAAAATATATTTTTAAGAATTATTTTGTCCATTCAATACAAATCAATTGGCTTTCATTGTATGGTCAAAATCCGTTTAAATATTATTCAAGTATTCATCTTTTTTTGCATTCCACAGAAAGACCACACAGAAAGGTTTGAACAGAAATCTTAATTATTATTTTTTTAAACTATCCATTTAAAAGTTAGAAGTTTTGTCAACTCACCGTAATGGTGGTGTTGGTGTCATGTTTGCTGAAGCGGTACAAGATGACGTGGGCACTGATGCCGACTACACAAAAGATACGACTCTGCGGGCACCAGCTGATCATCTGAACGGCATAGGGGTCTTCCTCCAAAAGCTCGCCGCTGCGTCCCACGTCTCCACTCTTAGGCTTCTCAAATACCTTTGATGTCTTGAGCTTATACAACATCTGCAGTGTGACTGACAGAGATGGAGGTCATCACCTCATCACATTTTATTACATAGTGAATGTGATGCACAGGGTGTTAAAATGGAAACAATGCTTTAAAATAAATATTCTATGTTTACTACTAGTTAACCTTAATCGACAGGAGCTAAAGGTGGCATAATGTTGATTACCATAAATATTAGTAATCTACTTTTAGAGAAGGAAAAAAAACCTCACAAATGATAAGTATAACAATAAATAGAATTATAAAGTTTTAATAATTGTTATAATTCTTTGAGAATAGAGAAATCCACACCACAGCTATAACAATAACACAGAGGAACTGTATATGTATTTGTCTGGTGGAGTGGTCAGGTTTGAAAATGGCTACAGGTTAACAAAGGCAACTAAGAGTTCTACTGATAACTGATAGTCATCTACACCAGGAAATACCAGCCCTATGCAAGGGTGTGCAGGTTCGTTGCTAAGGGCACGGTGAGCATGGAGACCTGGACATAAAGTATAAAGACAAATAACTTTATTTAAATATACAAAAATGTATAGTAAAAAAAACCCCACCCAATCAATAAAAATCACACAAGGTCTCAATCACACCACAAAATGGTACATGCTAACCCACAAATACCTCAGCTTTACCACACACACTAGACTGGGTAAACCCGGCCTGATCTGTCGGCGATTTGATTTCGCCCGGCAACTCAAGCCCCGTCCACACAAAGACAAAGCTTTACCAATCCGGTCTTTTTTTCCTCCTCATTAATAAAAAAAAAATCTGCATACACATGACAGAAATGAAAACGACTCAAAACAATGTAGTATACATGCCAGGCCAGTGTGTGGCACTGTAATTCTGCCACAGAAATACAGTAAAAACAGAGAAGAAGAGTTGTGGCTAGAAGGGGGTATAGCAGTGGTAAAAGGTGAGGCAAAATCCAACGATAAAATAACAATAAATACATTTGCTACTTAACAGATGTGTTTTATTCACTTAAGTCATTAATGACTCACCCTAATGTTGTTCCACACCCGTAACGCCGCATTCACACGGGGCGTAGGCGTTAACGCTTGACGGAGGGCGTGGCTGAAGCTGGGTGCTGACGTGATCGTCATAGTGACAACAGCCAATCAGATTAACTTGCTGCTTGGACCAAAACACAACACAAGAAAGCGCCTTTTTATGACAGCTAGTCTGTGAGACGAAATGGATGCCGATTTGGTTGTATGTGTGAGTGCGATTGCCCGTGTAGTTGTTGTCAGTGCACTGTACAGGTGCACGAAGCTGTTAAGTACATTAAATCTTGAAAAAGCGCCCACAGCGGGAAGAATATCACGTAGTGGTCCGGGAGCTGCGTCTGGCTGGTTCACGGAGCAGTAATGAACGCAATTGGCAAGCGTCTGCTGTAGGATATTTCCATACGGCGATCTGATTGGATGAAGCTTGCCCTGGCGCTTGAAAAGTTGAGAAATCTTCAACTTCTGCCGCTTGCAACGCGAGTGAAGCGCCGCGACGGAACCCACAATTCAGTTCGGCAACGGATGATGTCACCCATTCAAAGTAAATGGGAAGCGTTAACGCCTACGCCCGTGTGAATGCGGCGTAAGACCTCCGTTCATCTTCGGAACACAGTTTCGGATATTTTATATTTAGTCCGACAGCGTATCTAAGTGTATTCACAGTATACTGTCCATGTCCAGAAAGGGAATAAAAACATCATCAAAGTAGTCCATCTGTGACATCAGTTAGTTAATTATAATCTCTTGATACATCGAAAATACATTTCGGTCCAAAAATAGCAAAAACTACGACTTTATTCAGCACTGTCTTCGATTCTGTGTTTGTTTTCAAACTTCAAATAAAGATTCAAACAGTCGCATGTTAAACTGCCAAACTGCTGAAATCATTTGACATTGGCGATCCGAATCACGAATCAATACACTGATTCATGACCGTTTGAATCTTTATTTGAGGTCTTTAAATTTCATTTTTGGGTGAACTAACCCTTTAACGCCTACACCTACCCCAAACCTAAGCCTACCCTTACAATAATGCAAATACACAATATTGATGTGCGCATGTAGTTGTATCCCTTAACTCTTTCACCGTGCTGGACGTAGTGTGATGACATCACCATTTCGCGAAATACGGATTGGCTGTACTTTATACGTATACAGCTAAATGTCTCTCCATGTGGACGGGGCCCTCAGTCTGGAAACCTGTATATTAATTTCTACTGCTCCTGTTAAACTTTTGCGGGAACCAATCAAAGACTGGCTTATCCACCTGGCGTGCTATTGACGGGTTTAACACAATGTCAGATAGAGAAGCGATGGGTCATTGCCCGTTGATCACGCCTCTTGTGGTCTGATTGGTTGAAGGACTATCCAATTGCATACAGAGTCATTCAAATAATGCTTGTTGATCATGCCTCATGTGCAGTAAAAAATACAGAGCAGACTTCCCAGACCAATGTTCAATTTTAAATTGAGCTTGGTCTGGTTAAAGCCAGACAATCAGTTACCAACACCACACACACACACACACACACTTGTGAAAGCAATACAAATCGTTAAACAGAGCACTCCATGTGTACACACCAAATAACTGCAGTTAACTTCAGTTAAACCAAGACAAAGAGAGTCATCATGCTGAAATACACATGGTTACTTGCCACGGAGTATTACAGCAACTTGCATGGCGTTAACTGAAAGTAACAGCCAGTACACAACGAACGGAAGGCCGCTCCAACCGCCATATCTCGGTCATAATGACAAATGTCAATAAAAGGGGGCAGTCCAAGGATGAGACACCCAAAGCAACCAAACACTTCCACTTTTATACTCCCAACATGGGCACTGATAGATTCATGACACTTATCGATACTGATCAGTCTAGAAACACTGACTGGTTCACAGGCTTGAGTGAAACGAACCAATCATACCAGGCTATACCTCATCAGGCTACATTTGCAATCAGCTGATGAACGAAGAAAAAAAAACATTTGACAGCCAAATCAGAGCTCGGGCATTTAAAGCAGAAGACAACATAACAGCAGCATGCACTTATAACAAACAGAATATTATTGTTCATTGGTGTGGATACTAATATACAGTGTTATAGTTATATAACACTGGAAGTGGATAAGGTGTATCTGTTAACAATAAAATAAGACAGGTTTTTTTTACATTATAGCCACAACATGTAAACAATATACAGTATGTATTAACATGGTTTTAGAGTGTGGGGTGGATAACCTATTAATCTTTAATCAGTCTTTGTAAAATTATATTCAACTTTGTTGCAACAGAACACCACCATAAAACCTTATATTGACAGTAAAGTTATGAAGTTTTAACTCAAACATTAATGTAAGTGCTTTTGTAAAATTATAAATGTATTATTGAACGTATTAGCCTTCAAATTTGTCCCCATTTACTTCAGTTGTAAGTCCCACACTGTAACCTCAAATTTGGCTTTTTAATTAGAAAACAGGGGATGAGTAATTTTGTTTTGTGGTAATAATAATCAACATGATGCCACAAATGCTGTCAAATTAGCTTAAATTTAATTCACCAAAAAATGAAAATTCTGTCATCATTTACTCACCCTCATGTTGTTTCAAACCTTGTTTGAGTTTTTTTGCTTTGCTGAACACAAAAGAAGATATTTTGAAGAATAATTTTGTAACCAATATTTTTTAAACAAGCAGATAGAACAACCATTCACTAACATTGGAGGGAAAACATACTATGGTAGTGAATGGTTGTTCTATCTGCATTGCTACAAACATTCTTCAAAATATCTTCTTTTGTGTTTAGCAGAGGAAAGAAATTCGTTCAGGTTTGAAACAAGGGGTGAGTAAATGATGACAGAATTTTCATTTTTGGGTGAACTATCCCTTTAACTTTTATTGAACCCAGAATATTCTTTTAAGTAATGGCCATGGTTGTGAAATTAGCACATATCGGTGTGGTATTTGGATGTCCATTTTGGTCAAATACACTTGGTTTGAGTGGTAAAGAATGAAATGAAAAATAAGGACTCATATGGCAGAAGTAAGTAAGAGTGAGATGGAACTGCATGAGTTTAAAGGGGGGTCAAGCTCTTTAAATCGAAGACACTTACTCGCTGTTGCATCCCAAAATTTTATCGATCCGTCTGCATGTCTGTGTGGGACAACAAAGAGTAAGGACAAAGAGCGATCGTATGAGCGGATGAGTGTATGTGTTAAACCGGAAGCAGGCAATGACATCTATGGAAACAGGAGGGAAAAATAGGCATAGAGAACAACAGACAAGGTCAATAGCACTATTGAATTAAAGCGGGGAAGTGCGATACATTTACCAATGAGAGCCAAGCAGGAGGGCACATTTTAGACATCATTGACTTCAAGTGAAAACAAACGCAATCAATGCACGCTTCAGAACAAAAACAAAATCAATACAGATTTTTCAAGAAAATAAAAATACTATAAATGACCTCCATGTGTGGGAGGAAAGTTTCAATTTTTTGAGACAGGAATGTCAAACTATTTTACGTAAGAAGCGTCACCTTGTGTGGGCCGATTTGTTCATTTGTTATACCTGCACAACATAACTCCTGAAGCTACGAAGCTAAGTCCAAATGCTTTCAAAAATATAAAAATTTCAAAATTCAGTTGCAAGAAAAATAAGCACATGGATTTTACCACTTTCGTTAATGAGAAGCTTTTAGATTACATAAACGTATGAAACCAGAAAAACATAAATTGACGTGGTGGAAATGATACTGTGATATTCATGACAAAAATTTGTTTGTGACAACTAGTGAGAGAGGGAAAAGTGAGTTTATTTTCTAAAAGTACACAGAGTCAAAGGTGCCGATATTTGAAGAAACACCTACCAATGCATTATATCTAAAATTATTTATTGGAGACTTGGAAGGAAGTGTGACATTCAGTTTTTTATTCCCAATATGTTTCCTTCTACCTGTCGATACTGCTGTGAGCGACAATGTGATAAGCACACACACACATACAAAAAAGTGAGAACATGAAGTGTTACAGCTCTGGGACAGTTGTGTCACCCACAAATTTAGTTTGAGAGTTGATGTATTTGTAATACAATACCATTCAAAAGTGTAGTGTATTCTAAAATGTAAACATGCAATACTAAAAATAATCATTAAAATAATACTTAATGCTGGCATTTAGCCTTGTTTATGAGTTTTCAGTCACAGTTGCAGATTGAAAAAGCTCACACAAATTCACTTACCCTGTAACGATAATCTCTGGATATGTCTGCGAACCGACTGTCCATGTGCCACCACTGACTGGCCACTCCTGAACGCACAAACAATAATAATAATAATAACAATAATAAAAAATATGTTAAGTTACATTGAAATTTGAGAAACTCTGAGAAAAGGACATGAATTAGCGGACAAACCTTGTGGCTATAGCCGGTCTTTTTGTGTTTTGCTCCTATGGAGTAAAGCACGGGTATGATGTCAGGGGGACAGTCAGCAAAGTAAGCCGTGCACGTGACTGGAGATTCATGGATGTCCATGGGGTAGGGGTTCTCAAATATAGGAAAACTACAAGAGAGAGAGTATTTTAAAAAGTATAACAGGTATTTATAAAGCAGGAAATTTCTCTCAAGCGTGACTGGAAGAGTCAAATTTAGAGCCCTATACCCCTATCATACACCCGACGCAATGCGGCTCCAGGCCCAACGCAAGTGTACTTTTCTAGTGTCTGCCCAACGCGGTTATCATTTTGACATATAGCAATATGCACCTATCCACTTACACAAAAATTAAAGGATCCCTGTCTGGAGAAGCGTTCAGTCTTTCCGATCACAAATTCCGGCATGTAAATAGCGAATAGCGAATCCGCCAAGGTGCAAGTGCAAATTAGCCTAGAAATCATGACGCACCCTAGCGGCAGCAAATCTAAGCTGCCGCGAGTGTCGTCTAGCAACTCTCAATACACTTCTGAGCTGTAAAAGCCAAACTCTGGTCAGGCCAATCACATCGTGTATAGAGTTGGTGGGCGGGGCTTAACATAATGACGGCCGAGTTGAGCTTGCGTGCTACTAGTAAACAGAAACTGGCGAACGGCGGCCTTCGAATCAGCTTTTACCGAGACTCTGTAAAACTTGGAGTTAATGTTTTCTGAATTTTGCCGACCGGATACGGTGAAAGTTTAATCTTTCAACGAGCTCTGCTTCACCTTCGTTGCTCTGGTTGGTTGTAGCGCTATCCAATTGCGTACACGCCGTGCAGAGGGAGTTTGAAAGACAACCGTTTATCCCGCCCCTCGGATTGAGCCCTGTCAATGGTGAGTTTCCAGACCAAACATCTTGATGTGGGTCTGGCTTGTCAGGCTAAGTCCAACTGGCTTTTAAAGGAATAATGGCAGATAAGACTCTGACTAGTTTATTGCACGTTACGCCCAAAACACACCAATGGCTCATTAAGAGACTAGGGACAACCCTTTTAGACCATGCGCCGACACTCCTACCATTTTTCCAATCATTCAACTAGCTAAAGTGGATTCAGACACGCTCTCAGTGCACCTGCGCCATGCGCTTGGATCATTAAATTAGGGCCCTAAAATATCATAAAATAGCCTATATCTAAAAGTCAACGGTCCTACTCGAACTGTTGCGTGCCCATGTCCATTATACATGCACACATCTGCGACGCACATCAACTGACTGTATTAATTTGCATTACATTGCTACAGGCAAGTATAAACAGAATACATCAGAGGTATCCAACCTTACTTAAGTGACAGCCACCTGAAGGGATAAAGTGTTCTGGAGGGCGACACATTTGAAATACTTAAGAATAAGTGTTATCATGATAAAGGAAATTGAGGCTATTTATAGAATGTGCCCTGTGGGCGACTCTATGTGGGCTACCAGGTACTGAATCCCACAGGTACTGTATCGATGCCACTGACCTACATTTATGCTACTCAACTATGTTACTCAAACAAAAGGATTAATAACTATAAGAATATTTTATTAATAATAATATAATATTGTCATTATTATTAATAAATGCTAGTGTTAGTGTCTTTTATTGCTATTGCTGATATAAAAGTCTTAGGATCAAGTCTGTCTATGACTGTCTTGAGTGGCTTAATGCTTTTACTGTGTAATATAACACTATTAAAAAATATAATAAATTGTAAGTAATGTACAAAGTTTAAGTTTAAAGTCGGCATGAAATTAAAGTTACAATAGTCCTTTCTTCCCTATTGTAATGCATATCCAAGACGGCTTCTCGAACATGACAAAATGTAGGGCAGGACTTGATTGTATACAATCAGGAATTGATTGGATCATTTTATAGTTGTGGTTTACTAATGCTATGATCTCATGTGAACACATACTATCAGAGATATGTGGATAAAAGAAGAAGGGGAAGTTGTTTTGATTAAAGATTACAAGGGCTTTTATTTTTATATAAATGATTTATAATAAATAATGCAATTATATTCCGTAAAAAATAAGAATGGAATATATGGATGATTCTGGGAGGGTTTGAATGCAGCAGTTTGTTTGTTCTTGCAATCCGTCTTTCGGAAGAAATAGCCTTAAACCAAAGAAAAAAATGGATGTCAAACTGGCAAAGGAGGGGTACTTAAAAGAATGACAAATATCCAGATGGTGTGTGTCTGTGTATGAGTGTCAGGCTGACCTTGGCTCTTGTTCTTAGTAATGATTAATTTGATGGATGTTTATGAGTGACAACAATAATATTTACCCATAACAGATAAACATACCCCCACACAAACTCAGATTTAAACCCTTTTCACAAAGCATCTACAAAAGGAATGCGCACACACACACACACACACACACACACACACACACACACACACACACACACACACACACACACACACACACACAAACAATATTTATTGGGTGTTAAGCAATGTTGCCTCTGGTGGAAGTACTAGTGTGAGGTGTTGTTGGAGTACATCACATCGAGTTACATCATTCAGACACACACACATGGCATAAAGTGTGCGAGTATGATGGTGGAAAGAGAGAAAAGAGATTGCTCACTTGCTCTGGGTTAAATCGACCACAACAAAATCTTTTTCCAGCAGAACCACCACCGCATATGGCTCCTGGACCTCTGTCAACACAAACACAACATCTCAACAAATCATGATCTATAAACTCAAGACAATAACAGCACAACAATAGATACAATTCTGTCAGGACCACTATCATCGAATATGATTGATTGACTCTTAGCATATATTTTGGATTGTGGTTGGGTTCTGTTCTGGGCAAGAACTCCTTGCGCATCCATGCCTCGCATGGATAAGAGTAGGGAGAGCAGCAATAACCCCCTGAGGGTAAACAGAACAGAACCAACATGATGTATTGCAGATATCATTAATGTTCATATTAAATGAACAAAATAAATCAATTTAAGTCTGATTCAAGGGGAATAAGAATACCAAATCCTGACTGATGAAAGGAGGAGCTGGGGATGGAGGAGTGTAAATGAGTATATATGAAAATATATATATATACGTGACCTATAGGTAGATGCGAGTTTGACTAACATGACCTGCCAGAACAGACGCCGTACACTTGATTATGCTAGATTTATGGATACTTAAAGGTCCCGTACTTCACGATTCCATCTTTCAAACTTCAGTTAGTGTGTAATGTTGCAGTTAGAGCATAAATAATAAATGTAAAATTATAAAGCTCAAAGTTCAATGCCAAGCGAGATATTTTATTTAACAGAAGTTCCCTTTAAGCCTACAGGGAACGGCCGGTTTGGACTACAGCAGGAAGTGCAGGGATGTAATGACGTCACTAGAACCGTTTGTTGACTAACCCTCTGCCCACAAGAACACGCAAAAAAGGGGGCGTGGTCTTGTTGCTCTCCCACTAGAAGAAGAGCCGTGACCTTTCCGAGCAAAGTGTGCTAAGCTGCTGTCCAATCACAACACGGGAAGCGCTGGCCCAATCAGAACTCATTACATATTTCTGAAGGAGGGACTTCATAGAACAAGGAAATCATCAGGCCGTTTTTAGGACAGAGGAAACAGCGCTGTACAGATAAGTAAAATGTGTGAAAAATACTGTTTTTACATGCGAAACATGAACTCATGTTATATTGCACACTGTAAACATAATCAAAGCTTCGAAAACACGAGAGGAATGGGATCTTTAAATTATAGGACAAGTAATGTAGTATAAAATTGGACCACACTGAACATTATTATATTAATATATTATGAATATGTATGTTTCACAAAAGAAAGTCGTACATGTTTAAAACAATGATGTTAAGTAAATTACGACAGAATGTTCATTTTTTGGGGTGAAATATATTATTATAATAGAGTTATAAAACTTTAGGTAAACCATAGGTTGATTCCCCCCATAAGGGTATCAATTGTCGTGCTTTTATAAACATGTGTTTTAATTTGACAGTTTAACGTGTTTATTTGAGCATCCGGACCTCCTGACCAATGGCATGAGATATGTATTTTATAAGAGCAATGGTAGATGGATTAAGTGTTAAAGAAACTTTTAAAACTCATTATTTTTGCAACTCTCTTTATTCTGGGGGTGTATACAAAACACACTTCAGTTTTAAGCTTTGTCAGGGAAAACTGATGACAATGGTGACATCTTGAAACCAAGGGGACAAAGACATTAATTGTGTAGTGTGTTTGTGCATGACAATTAAGCTCTGGAGACAGTGGAATCCTAATGATACATTATGTTTTTTATGAAAACTGTACAGGTCATGAATATGTAGAGCTACGTACTGTGCTGTTTTGCAATGTGTGTTGGTTAGAGGGAAAGAATAAGCAGAGAGTAGCCGGGAGACAAGCAGGGAGAAAGGAAGAACAACTGAAATCCCTTCACATTTGGTGTATGCTTGCTGTTTCTTTTCTGTTGTATTCTGGGTAACAAATGTGCATGTGCATACACGTGCTTGACAGGGCTTTGTCTGGCAAGAGAAAGAGACTGATATAGCGACTCTGTCTTTCCCCTTGACTGAACAGAGCCGAAGCTGTCACTCCTCAAAACATTCAGAATCAATTCTTATGTAGCATCTCACCTTACTGATGTCAGATTTGCAAATGAGTCATTCCTTTGAGCTGGTTGTTTCTAAAGATTTTACAGAATCTACCATTCAAAAGTGTCTCATATTCAGAAATACATTTATAGCATTCTAAATGTCTAAATTTCTTATCAAAAAATAATAATAATTTATATAATAATAATAATAATTTAGGGGGACATGTTAGAACCATGTGATGAATAGTATTTGTTTATTGCTAGTTTTATTTTTATTTTTATTTTTTTGGGTGGCACAAATATAATCAGGATCTTACAGCGTTTTCAATTTGATTTGTTTCGAAACGGACTTAATTTGCTACAATGTTGCATTTTCTTCTTGCTTCGGTTCACTTTCACGAAGCAACATTTCAAACATTTCATAACAAAATGAGTTTATGCAAGTCATATGTGAGTGAAACTGTCCTCTTACTGGGAGTCATCCAAATAAGACTTTATCTGTATAGTTTATAGTTTGTGTGTGTGTATATATATATACATATATATATATATATATATATATATATATATATATATATGAAGAGTTCAGATGCAAAAGCCTCTAAAAGCCGCTTCGTAGATAATGATACTGAGTGAATGCTCTCCGCATATAGTATACGTTCATAAAATACTTTCACTTCAAACCTACTAAACCCCAGCTTCAGTCCATTTAGAAGTACCAGCACTTAGGTAGAAACCTATAGATAGAACCTTGACAAAATGCTTATTTTAAAGAAAAACATCAGACGGATTTAGAGACTTTTGCACCTGAAGTCTTATATATACACTAAAACAATTCTGTAAAAATAGGGCACAGTGAACTGTATAAATATGAAGGTATTTTCTGTATTGTTTTTTTTTTTTTACAGGTGTTTTACCTGTATTTTGAATGTGTTTTAAGGGTCAACAGAAATGTCCGTAAAATTACTGGATAATGTACTGGCAGAAAATTACCAGTACATTTTCCGTTTTTATTTTTTACAGTGTATATGTATATTATATGTATATACAATATAATTCTTTAAATATAATTCTAATATGCTTATTTGCTGATAAAAAACCTTTATGATAAAAAAACACTGTTTACAACACTGATGTTTTTTGATCAGCAAATAAGCATGTTGTAATGATTTCTAAAAGATTTTAAATTGTAAAAATATTCCACAATAATTATTGTTTTGCTGTATTTTGGATCAAACAAAATGTGTTAATCAGATCAGCTTTATTAGAAGCTTTCAGAATGTATCAATTGATTCACTCAAATGACTCTCCTCTCCACTCTCTGTTAAAGGGATAGTTCACTTTAAAATGAAAATTCTGTCATCCTTTAATCACCCTCAAGTTGTTTCTAACCTGTATGAAATTCTTTCTTCAGCTGAACACAAGGGAAGATATTTTGAAGAATGTCAGTAACCAAACAGTTAACTGGACTCATTGACTTCCATAGTAGGAAAAAAAATACTATGGAAGTCAATGGCTCCAGTTAACTGTTTGGTTACTGACATTATTCAAAATATCTTCCCTTGTGTTCAGCTGAAGAAAGAATTTCATACAGGTTAGAAACAACTTGAGGGTGATTAAAGGATGACAGAATTTTCATTTTAAAGTGAACTATCCCTTTAACAACAATGATTGGGTCTACAATGAGAGAAAGAACAGCAGACTGAAGCACTCAGCATACTCACCGTTGAGATAGGGCGTGTCACAGAGCACCATGAAGTCCACTATTGGATAGTCCATCTCTAACACTGTGATGGCTTTGCCATGCATGATGGTTAGGGTGGGTCTCCGTCCTGCCTTATCATACGAAAGGCCCCCGGAAAAGATTACAAAGGCTTCACTACTAGAAGACAGAAAAATAAAAGGAGAGTGTAAATGGAAGACATAATTTGAAATGATTTCTTTATCATGTCAAGACCCATAGCTTCTATTTTATTGGAAGGAGATTTTCATGCCCCACAAAACAACTTTGCTTTGACTTCAAACGTCCTCTCAAAAGGTTGATAGGAATGCAGTTTCAATTTAAATTTAAATCTTTTTCACAACCCTGAAATATTCAGTCTTTATGAAAATTGGAAGAAACAAAAGGGGGAAAACAACATTATAACCAAACTAATATAAAATATCATTAAAACTGAAGCGGCCACTTATGACCACTTCTTTGAACACAGCTAGGGAGGGAAAAACCCACACACAAAACCAAGCAATCAAAGATTTCTTCAAATTATGTTTTGCTGCTCATCTCCTGAGGGAAACTGGCTTTATAAAAAACTGGCAGTAAACTTGAATTGTTTTGTGACAAGATAAAACAGCAGTAATGGTTCTCGAGTGGGACTTGGGCACATCTGTCGCAAGTAAATAGCAGGATTAAATTCATCCATAACACTCAAGACTGCATTTCCCATAGTTCATTAGCTGTATATTATGGAGCAGTCCATTTATCCTCGGAGGAGGGAAATTCCTAGTCCCTAGTAGAAACTTTTAACAAGAACGCTACCCTCAAGTCAGAATTGCGACTGGAGAACTGTGGGTAATGGCAACAACACCGACTTCAGAATCCAATATGACTGCTCAGTAGTAATATATTGCTTATTAGCATGTCTGTCTTAATAAATACAGCGGTGCAAACAATACTATCCAACCTTTATCTGTCGGACATGATACTTTAGCATTATCATAATACAGCTTATATTTCTAAAGAGCAAGCACAACAAAGTTTTGTCAGGATGCGTCAATCTTAGTTTTCCAACCTGTTTACTGGAATGCATTCACCTCGGGAGTGACGTCATTCCCAGCCCCGACATCCTTCTTTCAAGGTAAATGGGATGCACAATAAGTCTATGTGACTTTTTTGTGTTCTCTCACCTGTTTCTGGAGGTCTTGTATTCGACCTTGAGAATGGGTTTACATGATTCTTTTCTACCATCTCTCTGAGTCTTGCCTGAAAAAAAGAAAAAAAAGACAAAATGTTAAGTTTTAAATGCCTCACTTTTTGACCTAAACCTTTCTTACATTTATGTCTAGAACTTTGATTAAGAAACGACTTTTCCCAGTGTGAGTGTGTTCATCTTTATATAACAACTGAGCTCAAGGCCAGGACCCCAAACATAGCAGCAAAGATTGAGTGAATCACTTATTCCTGTCAAATCAAACTTGCATGCGCGCGCACACACAAACACACACATTCACACACACACAGCAA
The DNA here is from genome assembly GCF_024679245.1 of Pseudorasbora parva. Lineage (NCBI taxonomy): Eukaryota > Metazoa > Chordata > Actinopteri > Cypriniformes > Gobionidae > Pseudorasbora > Pseudorasbora parva. The sequence goes on from NC_090176.1 coordinate 31,403,178, forward strand.
ACCCACACACTGAATCATCCTCTATAATGAACACACCTGGTGAGGGGGTGTGTTTGCTGACTACGTCAGAGTCAGGTTTCACTAATAGATGGTGAGTCATGGCTGAAGGGGTCTTTAACAGTCTGTGTGGGTTTACTTAGCTATACTTTGGGATCATAATGTGGCCCTATAAGTGTGCCAAGCGTACATTTTTTGGGGGGAAATTTGAGGAAATCCTTTTTTAGGAAAACATTTATTTTAAAACCAAATTTTAATTTAGAATTCTGTTTAAAAAATTGTTTATTTAAAAGTAATTTTGACATTTGTTTGAGAAGTTTAAAATAAAAATTCAAGGATGTTTAACTATCCTTAATTTAATGAAGAAGAAAAAAGCTCATTAACAGGTTTAAGTATTTATTTTAAACAACAGTGAACCAGCATGACACCAGATTATTATTAATAATTGAAAATGCTTTATGTGTGTACCCACCATGAGGGAAGGTGACTTGAAAAGGTTTGGCTGTGTTTCTCATATTCCACATGCTCAGACTGCCGTCCGAATGACTGCACATGAACTGCCGCCCCTCATGATGCCAGCTTACTGAGTGAATGGCCTGACAGAGAGAAAGCGAGCAGGACTGCATTAATAAACATTTAAAAGGATGCCAGGATCATCACACAATTCATTTATATCCTGCTGTTAATTTTATAGCCTTTGTGGAAGGATAGAAAATGAGGAAGAAAAGAAAAAGAATGTGATCACAAATGAAAAATAAAAATAAACCTCTAAGTACCGCATGGTGCATTTCTCTCTCTCTCTCTCTCTCTCTCTCTCTCTCTCTCTCTCTCTCTCTCTCTCTCTCTCTCTCTCTCTCTCTCTCTCTCTCTGTGTGTGTGTATATATATATATATATATATATATATATATATATATATATATATAGATATATATATATATATATATATATATATATATATATATATATAGATATATATATATATATAGTGGAACAAGTTTATAATAATGTGAACAAATCTTCTTGAGCACCAAATCCACATATTAGAATGATTTCTGAAGGATCATGTGACACTGAAAATTCAGCTTTTCCATCACAGCGATAAATTACATTTTAAAGTATATTAAAATAGAAAAGTTATTTTAAGTTGTAATAAAATTTCAAAATATTACTATTTTTATTGTATTTTTGAGAAACTTTTTTTAATTGTAGTTTTGTCTTTTGATACGTTTTGAGAGATCTGTCAAAAACAATACAAAATCTTACTGAGGGAAGAAGGCAGAGAAATAACACTAGAAAACAGTCAGAAAAGTGAAAAGAGGGAGAACCAAATGCAGAGATGCCTTCACATGTTCGCATCTTCAGGTTGGCTCCGGAAATTAGATAAATCAGATAACTGAAGAGATGACTAATAGTCCCTGGTTGTAAAAGACTCCTTCTCTCTCTCTCTCTCTCTCTCTCTCTCTCTCTCTCTCTCTCTCTCTCTCTCTCTCTCTCTCTCTCTCTCTCTCTCTCTCTCTCTCTCTCTCTCTCTCTCTCTCTCTCTCTCTCTCTCTCTCTCTCTCTCTCTCTCTCTCTCTCTCTCTCTCTCTCTCTCTCTCTCTCTCTCTCTCTCTCTCTCAAACCTTTATCTATCTGAGAGTCAATAATCCGATATCAGTAATTACTTCACCATCAAAGCAGCCTGATCTCCACTCATCTACTTGCTAATGTCACACAGTAAATAATAATTGGAATGATATTGGCGTCAGATTTATTTGATGTTAGATGGGAATGTGTATGAAAGGGGTTTAAAGTGTTTAAGGGTGATGTTTAGTATACTTTAAATGAATGAGATGGAAAGAGATTTTTGCACCTTTACAAATCTATTCCAATTCCTTTTAATATTAACAAACGTATCCTTTTGAGTCTTTGGTCTCATTCCCAGTTTCTTGCTTCTTTCCTCACTCCCTTGTTTAAAAGTACTTTTTTGCACACACGTGTGCATACCAGAGGGGCATCTAAAGCAGCAATTAGCAGACCCCTAGACATTTCCATTTACCCACTCTGACAAACACTTGCCGAGCGACGGTGCCTCGGACTCCCAGGCAGCACTGACAGATGATCAGAGGGCGCTGTCACTGAACTGAAACCCGCAGAAAAGGGTTGGAAGGAGAAAAGGGTGAGTTTTTGGAAGGTTTTGTGCGTGCTGCTGTGAGCCAAGGGGAGCTGTGATTGAAACATGTTTTGGAAGGATGAATGCGAGCAGCTGGCTGCAGGAGGCAGTTCCCGTTTCAGACGGAAGATAAAGTTGTGTGCCAAGCAGTGATTATGCTAAACACATCCACATGGCAAAAGGAGGGAAATTAAATCAGTAAAGTGACTTGTGCTCAGTATTGTTGTTAATCAGCAACACTGTGTGTGTGTGTGTGTGTGTGTGTGTGTGTGTGTGTGTGTGTGTGTGTGTGTGTGTGTGTGTGTGTGTGTGTGTGTGTGTGTGTGTGTGTGTGTGTGTGTGTGTGTGTGTGTGTGTGTGTGTGTGTGTGTGTGTGTTATACAGGGGGTACAGATGAGCCAAGTGCTTCGTACCGAAAATAAATTTAGTTGGACAATGGAGAGCGAAAGAGGCATCATTTTTTATTTATATAGCCTAGTTGTTTTTGTTCTTCTCCAATTTATTTTTGTTTGTCTTGTTTTTGGCTGAGGGCTGGATTATAACAAGATGATAAACTGGAGCTTGTGGGTCACAGACGCGCACTCACATGGAGACTGAGACTCAAAGAATAATATGTAACATAAATATCGAACGTGTGTATAGTGTGTACATAAATTAACACTGTATGCACTGTTAAACTATATATTAAATTATACAAACAATATTTATATGTGGACATACTGTAGTTCTTGTAGAGACTACGATACATCTTTTTGCAGGATTCTTTGATGACCAACGTTTAAAAGAACAGCATATACAGTGAGGAAAATAAGTATTTGAACACCCTGCTATCCAGAAATCACAATGTATGATTTTTTTAACTATTTGTTTGTATGCTACAGCTGCAAATAAGTATTTGAACACCTGTCTATCAGCTAGAATTCTGACCCTTATAGACCTGTTAGTCTGCCTTTAAAATGTCCACCTTCACTGAGTACCATCCCAAGAACACCACAAAATTTTAAGTTGTCATAATATATTTCACAATATTGGTAGAAACTTATTTCAACAATATATTTAAAATCTGACCAACCCAAAACTTTTGAATAGTAGTATACATATTATAATTCAATTCAATTCAAGATTGCTTTATTGGCATGAATGTAAAAATACAATATTGCCAAAGCGAATAACATAAATAATAATACATATTAACATAAATAATAATAATAATTGATGGTAATGAAAAAGAAAATATTACAACACAATATAACATAACTTGAAATTAAATAAATGGTGTAACAAATTAGAACATTTAATACCACATTGTTTTAACAAACACACACTAACACATACTGGGGTCACTGTGGTGGACAGTAGGGACACACACTGAGGTATTACACACATTACACACACATTCACCGGCTGTCTCTCAGGCTGTGGCACACACACACACACACACACACACACACACACACACACACACACACACACACACACACACACACACACACACACACACACACACACACACACACACACACACACACACACACACACACATATTATAACCTATTAATAAAATAAAAGCTATTATTATTATTATTATGGAAGTTTTATGCAAAATAAAAAAATAAACACTCACCTCATCATAGTATATTCTGAAGTCAGCTCTTTTGGCCCTCAGGTCCCACATTACTATTGTACCACTCTCAAAACCTATCAGCAACTGAGGAACAGAGAGGGTGGGGGGGGGGGGGGGAGAGAGAGTCTATAAATCCCAAATGAATGGCAATAAATGGTGGAAACAGAGCTAAGAATGTGATACAAATGTCAAGAGCCCTTTGTCTGTTTTGGTTTAGAACAGAACTGACACACTGGTGACTGGGCACATTTATTATTTAACTGGACATGATTGAGCCAGCTCTGATCAAAACTCATACTGGGAATCCTCTCTCTGTCACAAACATTGGCAGAATGCGTGTTGAAGAAAAATTCTGGATTTAAGAATTGCCTTTCAGTTCATGTGTGTGAATTTGAACTAAATTACACCTTAAAAGTTGAATTGGTGTGAAGGGAGTAGAAATGTCATCCCATTTTAACGGTTCTTCCTTTAATTCAAATTCAGATTCAAATTCTTCATCCTATTAGTTAGATATTGGACTGTGTCCATGTCTTATATTGTCTCTGCTACAGCATATTTTCTGTTTTGTATCCTTTTCCAAATCCTCAACGGCCCCCTAAGTTCGACCGCATCAATTCCCACAATGCATCTGATATTCTGTGACTACAGCAGCATGTAACCACAGCAATCTTCTTAGATCCTTTTCTTGGATGATGACCTTGCGGTACCTACTCCAAAATGCCAAACCCCCTCCTGAGATGGCAGATGACTTAAAGAAATATTTCCCCCATAAATTAACATTGCATCACTCACCTATGTTATATCAACCCTGTATTGTGTTCTTTTTGTGTTATGTTTTTCTAGGAAACACACAAATGTTAGGCAGAATGTCCAAGCTGTTCTTTTCTGTACTTTTAAAAGTGGATGGTGGATCATACTGATTTAAAATATAATGATTTAGTCTCTTGTCCTTTGATTTTTGTCCTTTTTGGAGGTTGGAAATATAAATCACTAGCCACTTTTATTGCACTGCTCAGACTTTCTGTCTAACATCTCCTTTTCTGTTCCACGGAAGAAAGAAAGTCATACAAATTCTGAAAAAATTTGGAGTATATAATGATAAAATTGTCTTTTTTTTGTGAAAACAAATTGTCATTTTTGGATGAACGTTCCTTTACACGATTATGAATTTGTGTGGATGTGAGCGAGACGTTTACTATGCATCCTCAATACAAGACGTTAACACCAGTAGTTGGGGTGAACATCAGGTCACATAACAAGCATATGTGTGTGTGTGTGTGTGTGTGTGTATTCTGATGAGTGTTAATGAATCAGAACTGTGCCAACGCATGCAAAGTACCTTTTATAAAAAAAACTCCAGCAGTCATGCTAAGGAACACTAATGAATGTTTTCATAATGGGAAGGGGAGGCTTTGTGCTCACTAGTTCTAAGTTGTTTAAAAAAAAATTGAGCTCTTGATTCAAGAAAGAAATGCATTCCTCACCTTTCCCTCATCTTTTGGACTGTCACTCAGATGAACAACGGGACCTGGATGTGTCTTTGTTGATCTGAGGAAGAGAAAAAAAAGAAAAACTCCTTCAAAGATAATAGGACTAATGAAATGACACATTCTCTGTGCTTGTGACTTGTAGATGTGTTGGTTATGGAGGTCAACTATATAGGCTACTCATAAAAAGTGACAATATAAACTTTTAGCAAATAAACACACTTAAAATGTACTGTACAGTCTTTCTCTTCCTGGGAAATTGAACAAAAACTATTGATGAAAAATGCACAGACTAGCAATAGCGCAGTAAGCGGATAGCAAATTGTTACGTTGTTAGCAAGCATATACTGTTTCAACAGGAAATACATTAAGACTGAAACACATTATTACATCCATCATATCATTTTTATGGGGTGTTTTAGGAATGATAACACCAATGTCAATGAACTATTGATCATGTGTCTGGTTTTGCAGTAATCTCTTGCTTTTAGCTAGAGCAAAGACGACAACGACTTTCGTCAAACTAAAGGTTACTGGCAAACATCAGTGTTTTCAGCTAAATTGGACGCATCAAGGTCTTCTTTTCAGCAGTATTTCACTGGCAAAAAGCGACAGGTCGGAAAATGTTCTCTGACAGCATCCAGTGAAATGACTTCCCTAGTATTGTGTGAGGATGTGCCAAGTACAAGAGGGATAGAAAAATAGTAAAGCGACGGTCAGGGTGAGATGGGCACAAAAGAGTCTTATACACACAGACACACACACACACACACACACACACACACACACACAGAGACGTCATGCCCATTCAGACTGGTCCCCAGATGACTAAAAAGTGTCCCTGGTCTTTCTGCCACCACACATGGTCTGCAAACACAAGTTTTAACACTTACTAACATTAAAATATAACATAATACAGAAAAGAAATGCTATTATACATTATACAATATACATACTGAATATTAATTATTTGCTAATAAGCCTAATAGTTTTTATATTACGCTGTAAAACATTCCTTACAACTTACAATCTTAAACTTAAAGGGTTAGTTCACCCAAAAATGAAATTCTGTAAAAATGTAATAAGTTGCTTTTCTAAGGTGCTCAACTATTAACATCTGCACATCACTTGCTTTATAGGCATACTGAAAATTCTGCCATTGTCTATCACTCTCATGTCATTCCAAAAATCCACAGTTATTACAAAATTGTCAGAGCTGCTCTTTTTCATAGAACAAAACATGAGGTGATCAGAAGTTGTCAAGTTCAAGTTGCAGTTCTGCTTGAATTATTAAAAAAGTTAGATATTAGGTTGGGATTTGAGCTTTGGAATGCTAAATAAATGTTAAAAAAGTACCATGAGACTAACATGTCTCACATATTGAATTTAAGACACATATATAAGTCTTTTCTTGCCTAGGGCACCAAGGGCACACACACATGACAATAGATAAACACCTGTCTCTGCTGCTGTAAATGTTATTGGACTAGACATTACAGAGATGCTAGGCCAACAAAAGCCAGAGTATCCCATAAAGATATATATATATATATATATGATTTACTCACCCTCAAGTCACCCTAGGTGTATATGAAAATCTTCTTTCAGGCAAATACAATCAGAGTTATATTAAAAATGTCCTGGTTAATCCAAGCATTATAATGGCAGCCCAAACTCTTAAAGGCCCACTGAAGTGCCTTGAAACGCGCAGCATTATTCAACGTGTTGACGTAGTTTCCCCTGAAACGGCTTCAGCTGTTAGCAGCCCTTCCCCTTTTTTTAAACAGCCAATAGCGTTTCGTTAATATACAGTTTGACTAGAGCACAAGAGCGGACCTTTCTCCGTTTGGTAAAGCCAGTTTCCTCTAACTGTTTACCATCATAATCTCCTCCATATCGCTTTTGAAATCCAGCATTCTGTGCAGAATTGAAATGGCTCGATATGTTTGTTGTCTGCGCGGACTCGCTCATATGATCTGCGCTGCGCTCTCGTGTCTGTAGTCTAAATTTAGATCAGAGCCGTTGGGGTGTGTGCGCTGCTGCACTTCGTGAAACTAACGTGAAAACATAATTTATTCGCCTCAAATGAAAGCATATTTACACTGAATGGTTTCCTATCACATATATAGTGCGCTATGTGCCTTTCACCATGAAGAAATTAGTAAACGTGTGTTAACAACTGATCGATTTCAGCCACAGCATCAGCAGCGTAGGGGGCGGGCTTTAGATTCTAGAGCATTTTGATTGGACAGAAGATTTGATGAGAAAGTGAAGTCCGCGATGATATCACCAAAATCTGAGATTCATTTTAACGGAAGTGGGAGACTGTAAATTTTGAATGCTTATATCTCCTAAATGCAAATTGTGTCATAGTTTTGGAACATACCAGCTTATTCATAACTTTAAGGCTAACACAGTCATACTAAAAACTAAAAAACTTAAATTTTGATTTCAGTGGACCTTTAAGAGCATTCATCTATTATCAAAAGTAACCCACGCGGCTCCAGAGGGTTAATAAAGGCCTGCTGAAGCGAAACGATGTGTGTGTGTAAGAAAAATATCCACATTTAAAACTTACTAAAGTAAAAAATCTAGCTTCTGCATAAATTAAATACAGAAGGTAATCTGCCGGAAGCTAGATATTTTACTTTACAGCGTGTTCAATATGGATATTTCTTACACATACCCATCGATTCGCTTCAGAAGGCCTTTATTAACCCCCCGGAGCCATGTGGATTACTATTATAATGTATGGATGCACTTTTTTGGGCTGCCATTCACTACCATTATAATAATTAGATTAGCCAAGACATGTTTTAATTGAACTGATTGCATTTGTCCAAAACATTCATCTGCTTATAATTGTGTTAGATTAAGCATGAGTATTAAGCAGATAAATGAACAATAAGTTGAAGAACATATAACCCCTCTACATTCTCTTTCTCAGCTTGTGGCACTTTGCCATGTTAGATGGCTTTCCCATGAGAAACTGTCATCACATGACCCCTGCAGAATGCTATGGATACTTTTGTCAACTCATCCTTCTTGTATCAATGCTGCTGATGCTGCAAGAGATGCAGTTGCCATGAGCAAAATAAGATAACAAGAGGACAAGTGCACACGCTATTATGTGACCTAAATTGTATGCCCATTCCATTCTTGCAATGTACACTCTGACCAAGAAGGTTTGCTATCGGATAGAATCCCATGAATCTCAATTGCAGTTCCATGCTCCTCACTAACAATTATTATTAGATGTTACATCAAAGGCAGAATACAGGAAGACAAGACCAACAGAAACCTGGCTTCCAAAAAAATACACTTTTCAAAATAGACTTCAGAGACTTTTTGCCCCCTTGATGTGTGGCATTAAGCAGGTGCTAATGGACCATACAGTATACTAACCAGCCAAACTATGACCCCGTGGCGCAAACACCCCTTGGTTAAGAGTGCCATGAAATCCCTAGGTTAAATGCACAAAAAAGTTAAATGCACTCAACGTTTTTCTTGGCTCAAAGCAAAACAAAGTTTGGTAAGGTCTTTTGAAGTGCTACTTTCATGTCGAAAGCAAAAATGCTGCTGTGATTCTTCATTAATTATCTGACTTTGCAACTCTTTTCAGAAGAAAAAAAAGTCAAGATTTTGTCATTTAAAGACCTTGATTCCTAAGATTAAAGTTGAATCTTAGTGAAATCTCATGGTCTTAGTGCAGGTGATTCTGTAAGGTGTATACACAGCACATCTAATCTACAAGACAGATTTTCTGTGATGTTATATCACATCGCCTCATAGCCACAGCACAAAAACACATCAACTCCAGTAGTCCTTTATCTTCAGCCTGAAGTCCCTTTGTCAACGGCTTGTTTCTCACACAGGCTTCTTCGATCCGCACCACTTCTCATAATCGACTGACCTTCAACTCCACCAGACCACGACCTGTCCATCAAAAGTCCATTTCTGCAACGACTCGTTTCTTGACTCTGGGATTAAGCAGTGCTATTATTTATTTTTCTTGTGAAGCCTCCACTTCCTAGGTAAATGCAATAAAGCTTCATAAAAGGAAAATATTTATTAAAATATATAACTATAAATTAAATTATTATATATGTATACATACAGTATATATTATAATTTATTTGAAATAATATAATACTTTATAATTAATCTACTTAAAAAAAATAAGGTTTATGAGTTAATCTTGATTGGGGTGAGAATGATTAATTTATCATTTACGCTAAATACAATCATCTAAAAGAATATAACAGAGAAAAACATACAGCTACTGTAAATATTCTGTGATTGTTTATTTATTACATTTTTTTGGTTATTTCTTTACATTTTTGTTAACACAAAATTATATGCAGAGACTACTCATGAACATTTACATGAACTTTCCGAACGAACCGATTCACTTTAGCGAATCTGACTTCAGTGGTGTAGCTATGGCATTTATAAGTAGGGCTTAACTTGGACTAATATTTTTCGTGAATAAACCCTAACCCATTAGGAAGATGTGACCAAAATCAAGTAGTTTTGAGTTTGCCAGTGAGACATCGCCCAGCGGGAGGGGAGGGCGACCTTTGGATTGTGTTTTGACCGCTTGCAGCATCAAGAAATGATGAAATAGAATGATTGCATTACAGAAAGACAAAGGCAGAAAGGATAAAGGACAGATATGTCATCCCTAAACGAGTCTCTGTCTTGCCAGGCTTCAAATCTAATTTCAGTCTGATGGAATGTCCAGCACCGTGTTGAGTCTCTTTTCAGCTGTACTTTGTCTCTGCTCTCTCCATGAGGCTGTTATTGTGATCTAACAACACTGATATTCGCCGTGAGAGTGCCTCTCTTCTTCCTCTGTTCATCTCTGTCTAAAAGAACACACAGAAGGCCATTAACTGCCCTTTCTAATCAATTATATATTTGTAATTTTATTTACTTCTGTCAGCTAAAAATTGTAACATGGCAAACTTATTTTGATAGTCCACTTAGACATTCTGTATTCTAATTTCTATTCTAACTTTGCACTATACTCAACTATAAGTAAACTACCAATCAACTACCATTAGCAGACTGTCTGCTTAATATCTGCTAACAATTTATTTTGATGGTTTGATGGTACATCAACTTATTGTACTAGACCTAACCCTTAACAGTCTAATACTCTAATGAGAGTATGTTGAAAAAATATAGTTAAAAAGTAAGGCCCCACTTTATATTAGGTGGCCTTAAGAACTATGTACTTACATCAAAAAATAAGTATAATGTACTTACTGTGTTCAAATTGTATTGCAAACACCTTTGCTGATATTGAGGTGGGATACGGGTAGAGTTAGGTCAGGTGTGGTGGTGTGGGTCAGTTTAAGGGTAGGGTTAGGTGTAAGGGAAGTGCCAACTGTGTAATTACAAATGTAACTACAGAAATTAATTACAGACAAAATTACATGCAGGTATTTTTAAAATGTAAGTACAATGTAAAAACATGCATGTACACAATAAGTGCTTTGTATCAAATGATTAATTACAATGTTAGTACATAGTAGTTAAGGCCACCTAATATAAAGTGGGTCCAAAAGTTATTTATAGTTAGTAAAATGTCTAAAGTGGACAATATCAAAATAACGTGTAACCCTGATAATTTCTTCTACCTACTTCTCAAAATGCTATTGAAAATTTTGTTTAACTGAATGCGGCATGGTTTTAACTTGAAAACGTCATAACCTAATGAATATTTATAAGCTTATATTTAAGAGCCTTTTCCATTTCCTTAGAATCAGCATGTCCACAACTCTGAACTGTCTCCTCTACAAAGTGATGGCCAAGATTCTCTCTACATGTCTAGGTTTCCAAGCAAGCAGACAGACAGTCTATAAGTCCCCACTTTTCAGAAGGCTTATAAATCATACAAGATGAGTTTTTTTGAGAAAGTAAAAAATGCACAATGTTTCCTGTGATGGGTAGGTTTAGGGGCAGGGGCAGTATAGGGGATAGAAAATACGGTTTGTACCATTACCTCTATGGAGAGTCCCCAGAAAGATTTCTGAAGTGCACCAGACGTGTGTGTGTGTGTGTGTGTGTGTGTGTGTGTGTGTGTGTGTGTGTGTGTGTGTGTGTGTGTGTGTGTGTGTGTGTGTGTGTGTGTGTGTGTGTGTGTGTGTGTGTGTGTGTGTGTGTGTGTGTGTGTGTGTGTAAAGTTATCCATAGCCTGACAGTAAAACAGCACAGGATATGTGTGAGTGAGTGTATGTACGCTTACAAAAGACAGACAAGTAAATTGAGAACAGGAGGTCCCTGCTTATCAGCTGAAAAAACCCCAAGCCTCTTCTCCCTCTCTGTTATCTTCCCTTGCTACCTGTGTGATCGCATAAGCCTCAGGCAAAAACACACAGAGATGCATATGCAGAGGCTTATGTGGCAGATCAGAAGGTCTAGAGCAGGACTGTCTTTCACATCCTATTTGGTCATCAAATCCAAAAATCCAAATCCTCATTTATTGTTAACTTATCGATTGAAAGCAAACGTGAAGAGCATGCTAATGTTAGCTCACTAGCTGTGAGCGTGCACTCGCTGTTTGAGTCCAACTTCAAAGGCTAAGATAAGAGTCACTGAAGTGCTTTCAGTGCTTGCAATGGTTGCCGTGGCAATGGTGGCAGCAATCTCATTCAGGGTAATAGCTTTGAATATTATGGTGAAGAACCGGAAATTGGTTGGTTGCAATTTGGTAAATGTGATTTGAAAAGCTGGAGTGTACCGAAGAGTATGTTCTACTGGATAGAAGTGTGTTTGTATAGCTTTGTTTGTCCATCCATCCATCCATCCATCCATCCATCCATTCATATATAGGAAGATTAAATGCATCTATCTACAGTATCTTTTTAGGAAGATACATCTGTAAAATCATACTTAAAGAATCAATCCATCCATCCATCCATCCATCCATCTATCTATCATCCACATGACGATTAAATACATCAGTAAATTCATATTTAGAGAATCCATCCATCCACCCACTCACCCACCCATCCATCCATCCATCAATCCAGCTATCCATCCATCCATCTATTTATCTGTAGGAAGATTAAATACATAGGTAAAATCATACTTTGAGAATCAACATTTTTCTGTTATTATAGCTTCATGAGGGTTGACAAACAATGTAAGCATCAGAATGTAAGGAAATTCTGGGAAATTAAAACCATTAAAATCTTTAATAGGCTTGAAAGGCCCTGACGCGTGTCGGAAATATCCTGAGAATCATTAGAAGCGTAGTGTGGTGTGGCAAGCAGCGGGGCGAGGGACCGCGAGAGCGGGCCGGTGATTAACGTTCACGAGTGCCAGCTGCGTGGCACACCGGTCTCGTCTCGCGGCCATGTGACGGGAGCATATAAGGAGGAGCAAGGACAGCGGAAGACGAGAGAGGACCAGGCCTGGAATTTTATGTTATGTTTTGTTTATGTGTTTGTGGGCAGTCGTCCGTGAGGGGCTGCCCACGTTGTATTTTGTGTGTGTTTGCGGGCAGTCGTCCGTGAGGGGCTGTCCGCGGTTTTACTTTCATTTTGTTTATTTATTTTGAGTTAATAAATGTTGAAACGTTCGCCGGTTCCCGCCTCCTTCCTTCCCATGAACGAACTTCTTTACATTGGTGCCGAAGCCCGGGAGGAAGGAGGGACGCGCTGTCGGAGAGCCCTCGCTGCTGAGGGGGATCGCGGTGCTGAGGAGTTCGGGCAGCGCGGATGAGGAAAGACCGCGAGGGCTGCCCGAGGCGATGGTGCTGGAGCGGGAAAGGTGGGACAGAGACCTCGCTGCCGTGCCCCTGGGTCGAGGTGGGGTGGCTGCCGTCCGAGAGGGAGCGGAGGAGTCGCCGCGCTTGCCGGGGGCCGGAGCCTGCTGCCATCCGCCTGATAGGGGAGGAGCAGGGAGCGCGGGGCTCGCTGCCGGGTCCCTCGAAAGGAGGAGTCACCGCCGGCCGCCAGGGGGCGGAGGAGGATCGAGCGGCCCACCAGGCGTCCAGTGCCATCGCACAGCACCGCGAGGAAGAGCCTCTCGGCGGGCGGAGGGCCGGACGGCAGTGTGTCTGGGAACCGGACCAGAATTTTTTTTTTTTTTTTCCCTTCTTTCTTTTTTCCCTCTCTCCCCTCTCTCGTCCGCGGGCTCCTTGGGCTCCTCGTGCTCCCGTCTACATTTCTCTCGCCTCTCTGTCCTTACCCCCAGGTGCCGCGGCCGCCGTGATCGGCCCCCCCGGGAGAGGGGGGGAGGGGGAGTAGAGCGCCGTCTCGGGAGTGCCCCCCGGCCTGCGAGGGGCGATGGGGGTATGTGGTGTGGCAAGCAGCGGGGCGAGGGACCGCGAGAGCGGGCCGGTGATTAACGTTCACGAGTGCCAGCTGCGTGGCACACCGGTCTCGTCTCGCGGCCATGTGACGGGAGCATATAAGGAGGAGCAAGGACAGCGGAAGACGAGAGAGGACCAGGCCTGGAATTTTATGTTATGTTTTGTTTATGTGTTTGTGGGCAGTCGTCCGTGAGGGGCTGCCCACGTTGTATTTTGTGTGTGTTTGCGGGCAGTCGTCCGTGAGGGGCTGTCCGCGGTTTTACTTTCATTTTGTTTATTTATTTTGAGTTAATAAATGTTGAAACGTTCGCCGGTTCCCGCCTCCTTCCTTCCCATGAACGAACTTCTTTACACGTAGTTACGTAAAAACACCAGTCTTGTATAAAACGATTTGAATATCATAACAGACAATCCACATTTTAGAACGTGCAGCATGACCTAGAACATGAAATTCTTCCATGGCATTTTCAAAGATGTTGAAAGTCTAAAACAGATTACTTGGAAATGTAGGCGTGACGTTAGCTTACTGCTGCAAGGCAGATCCATGGAGTACTGATTATGTTTGGGATCAGGATTCTCAGCATACTCAGCAAGCCCTTCAGATATCTTCAGAACAGGCACAGAGGTTTAAGATAAACTGTGCAGAATCGAGACATGCAGCGATGTTCCTTATGGTTTAAGGAGCTGCACATATGAAGGGTTTAAACAAAAAAAAACTAAAAAAACATGAAAAACAGATCTGATGGAGCGAGCACTGCAGGCTAAAGGCAACTGATTTCAGTGTAGCACAGCATGGAATTGTTGGAGGTTGTGAAGTTACAGGATCTCAGTTAATCCCTCAAACCCTGTGAATGCATCTCTAGTTTTCATCTCCATCACTTATTCATGTTTGAGACAAGGGGGAGAGAAACAAATCTCTGGCTTCTCTTCCATCCTTGTACTTGATTTCCTTCAGAGGATGCCTGCTGTTGGCGCACAGGGGCCATGTTTATATTTATTCATATTTATTTATTGAAATGAGCTGCTCTTTGCCTCTTTTAAAGGGGAATTCTCTCAATACTTCTCAAGGTTGCAGTGCACTACTGGGCGGTAGTGGCTCAGTGGTTTATGTAGATTGTCTACAAACCGGGTGGATGGTCGTTCGATCCTCGGTTCCACCTGACAAAGTGTTGAGGTGTCCATTAGCAAGACACCTAACCCCAGCTGCTGCCGACAAGCTGGATGGCGCATTGCATGGCTGCCACCGCCATCGGTGTATGAATGCGAGAGTGATTGGTGAATGTGAAGCAACATGTAAAGCGCTTTGAGTTTGTTAAAAGCGCTATATAAATGCAATCCCTTTACCATTAGTGTAATGATAATATTTCATAAGTAGTTTAACATTCAACAGATGATAGGGAAACATTAATATACTTTTATGAAAATAATATTAAGAATTAAAATAATTTATAAAAGAATTATCCAAGAACAAGAATATATCAAACTTAGCGGCAGTGGCTCAGTGGTTCATGTAGGTTGTCTACAAACCGAAAGGTTGGTGGTTCAATCCCCGGTTCCACCTGACCAAGTGTCGAGGTGTCCATGAGCAAGACACCCAACCCCAGCTGCTCCCGACTGGCTGGATGGCGCCTTACATGGCTGACATCGCCGTTGGTGTATGAATGGGTGAATGTGAGGCAAAAATGTAAAGCGCTTTGGATAAAAGCGCTATATAAATGCAGTCCAGTCCATTTAGCCCTGCCCGCAACATTTGAGGTCTGAAAGTTCAGTCTGGACTTAATCCGTTGTGGAGCAACTATGCTCGAACCAGAGCTGTTCAGACCAATCCAATGATCAGGGTGGGCTTTATACAGTGATGGACAGATGATTAACAGTAACATAATCAAGTAACCAAAGGGCACTTGGGTTGAATTTGTTCTAATCCTAAACAGAGAACGTGTTTGTATATGCATTCACCTTTACTATTTCTCTGAATAATTATTATCGTGTTGGTAAGTGGTCCGTGTATTCTTAAAAATGTTTTACAACACCGGCAAAGATAGTTCCCACTCATCTTCTTCTTCCTGTGGGCGTGCAGTTTAGTTATGTTGACAACTGTGCGTCGCTCCTCACTTGATTGGTTGTAGGTCTATCCAATTGAGTGCAGAGGTATTTTCTACACTCACCTAAAGGATTATTAGGAACACCATACTAATACTGTGTTTGACCCCCTTTGGCCTTCAGAACTGCCTTAATTCTATGTGGCATTGATTCAACAAGGTGCTGAAAGCATTCTTTAGAAATGTTGGCCCATATTGATTGGATAGCATCTTGCTGTTGATTGAAATTTGTGGGATGCACATCCAGGGCACAAGATCCATGTTCTCATTCTTTTTACGCCAAATTCTGACTCTACCATCTGAATGTCTGAACAGAAATAGAGACTCATCAGACCAGGCAACATTTTTCCAGTCTTCAACTGTCCAATTTTGGTGAGCTTGTACAAATTGTAGCCTCTTTTTCCTATTTGTAGTGGAGATTAGTGGTACACGTGCAGCGTTCCAGTTCGTTTTTATGATGCCCTTCACTCACAAACTTCCCTCCGTCTCGTTCACTCGGATGTGCGTCATTGCTTACATTGCATGAGTGCCTACTAATAGGTGGAAACTTTGCAATGGACTGAACTGGAATGCCCTAAGCCCTTGATCACTTGGAATCCAGTATGTAGTTGATTTATTTTATTTTATTTTCCTTTATGGAATTGTTTAATGCAGCTTTCTATATGTATATGGATGTGTTTGGGTTGTTTTAAATGTTTTTAAAAATATCATAGAGTTGTTTGTGGTGGGGTAAATTAAACGTGATATGTGGTAATGTCACAATCGTGTTGCATTGTGGTATATGAAGCTACCTGAAGTGCTTAGGGAAGTTTGCAAGTGCGTGTCTTAAAGTGGAGTGGAACACAGCACTGGTGGGGTCTTCTGTGTGTTTTAGTTTCAGAAATGCTTTGCTGCATACCTCGGTTGTAATGAGTGGTTATTTCAGTCAAAGTTGCTCTTCTATCAGCTTGAATCAGTCGGCCCATTCTCCTCTGACCTCTAGCATCAACAAGGGATTTTCACCCACAGTACTGCTGCATACTGGATGTTTTTTCCCTTTTCACACCATTCTTTGTAAACCCTAGAAATGGTTGTCTGTAAAAATCCCAGTAACTGAGCAGTTTGTGAAATACTCAGACCGGCCCGTCTGGCACCAACAACCATGCCACGCTCAAAATTGCTTAAATCACGTTTCTTTCCCATTCTGACATTCAGTCTTCAGTCTTGACCAGGACCACACCCCTAAATGCATTGAAGCAACTACCATGTGATTGGTTGATTAGATAATTGCATTAAGGAGAAATTGAACAGGTGTTCCTAATAATCCTAAAGTGAATGTATATATATATGTGCCATGGGGGGCGTGGTTTAGTGAGGTCTGTGACGGGAGAGAGAGTCAGGAGGCAAGTAAGCCACAAGTGGGTCAATTGCAAATAATGAATACCCGTGTCTTGTTCCAGTAATGGGCGTGGAGAGACCGGATATAAGCCACCAGAAAGAGAGATTCTGGGAGAGAGACTGACCGGAGACTCGGGGATACACACACACACACACACCAAGAGAGGAGAGGTTTGGAGAACAACTGGACTGTGTTTGAGAACTTTTGAATTATTTTGTGAACCACCGGTGAGCGTGTGCTGTGTTACGAGAGTGTGTGAAACAGAGAAATAAAAGCCACCCGAGTCTCCATTAAGCCGACCCTGCCTTCTTCCTTCCTTACTCATATCGAACATTGTTACAATATATATAACAACGCAACGTTTTATAAAAAAAACAACGCTTGCACTGGAGTCATGTACAGTAAAAATCATATAAATATAGTATATTATTTTGGTAATAATTTGACCATACCATTTGACCATTTGACCTTTTAATCATATTCAACATATTTACAATATCTCATTGCTTAACACAGAATATCCAGAATCATTTTTAACCGCAACTGCAGCTTTATGTGTACAAATTAATATGATTAAGCCACTTCTGTTCAAAAGTATATAAAAACTTCAATAAAAGGCAGAAAAGGATCCGTTTACCATCAAGGACTTTTAAAAAGCCCTTCAGCATAATCAAACACAAGGATCAAGTTCTCTCATTTGAAAACTACAGATGTAGTAGCACACACTTGATGTACCATTGAGCTACTTGAGGAGGTAAGGGGATTGTGGGTAAAGGATTTGTAGTGGGTCGCAAGTAGGAAATAGGACATTACATGTCCTTTAGAAATGCATCCACGGTTACTACTAACGTTAATGTCTGTCAGCAGGAATGCTGCTAAGAAGAAGACTTGATTGACACTCGCAAGCTATATGCTTGTCAGATTATCACTCATCGGAGTGAGGTGTTGGTGTTGACTTACACATTTATTCATGAAAAGAGCCGTGGATGTGTGCGTACCAACCATTGTTTGTGTGTTTTCAGTGTGTCTAAATGTGTAACTGTAGACAGACAGATACGACGGATCCTCCGGGGTTTAAAATGTTTAAAAGTGATAACTTATTTATACTTCAGCAGGGATGTGGTTTACATTTGTTGTCTATGTGGATTTTGTGACAGATCTGTGTAAGCTACCCATCTTTGGGTCTATGATGATTCAAAATTAGTTTGGTCCTCATTTCATTGTGGCAATTAAAATAATAAATGTGTGAAGAAGAAATGTGTCACTTTACTTGAGGCACTTCTATGGTTCCTTGTTGAAAATTCTTTAATTATTTACCCTCATTTACCTTCTTTCATTGAACTGATTTACAGTGAATGATGACTCAAGATTCTGTATTTGTAATAATTCAACAGACATGGAATATGAAGTTGATACAGTTGATAGATAAATAAATAAATTAAATATAAATATATGGATTCTGGAAGGCATAATTCAATGTCTTAGATGGTTTCCAATTGCATTTATAATTTTTTCCCCCATTCTTTAATTCTTTCTTGTCCTTTTTAGAGTATGACAGCCCCATTTGCAATTATGCAAAAGAGCACAAAATAAATCCTGCATTATATCTTTGGTGTTCCACAGAAGACATTCTAACAGGTTTGGAACGACATGGTGGTTAGTAAATGATGACAGAATTCTCATTTTTGGATGAATTATTCCTTTAGGAGTATAATTGTGCTAACCCTCTAATATTCCTCCATGAAATCGCAGACTTACATTTATAATTGCATTTATAATTGTTTCATATTCCAGATGACTTATCACATCATCATCTTTATAAGATCCACGTATTATTTGATAGCGTGGGCACTCTGGCATTCTATTGATTAGCTCTTTTATTAGTCATGTTAGCTGCATTGGCTTTATATTAAAATAAAATCACTTTTATATGTGTACTTGTACTCACAGTTCTATGGCCTTGTTCCACATGATGACATATCCAGACAAAACGAAGGATTCGATGTTCACTATGTGCGTATTTCCCCGCTCTGTCCCCACATAAAGCCATTTACTTTGAAACGGAAGATGACAAAATGTGATCCTGAAAGAGAGATGGAAAAAGAAGAATTATATTTGTGCAAGAGAGAATGAGAGATTACACAGGGAACGTCAGCATCATATAAAAGTATGTAATTAATATCTCACTTTGAAGAACCAACAAGCAAATAATTACCATTCTAATATTACTGTTTTTACTTTTATGCACAACAATTACATTTTAGCTAATTACATCGCAGTCACAATTTTCTTTAGAAAGCTGCAGATGTAATTACAAAACCCCATAAGAGTGCAATGTGAATTATTGTACATGCATATTCATTACAAGAATGTGGGTAGACAGTGAACCGTGCAAAAACGAAACGAACCAAATTATATCCACAAGTTTAAAGTTCTGCTTAATATTAAACATTTTTCAACATGTCCTTGCTCATCGTTTGAGCAAAGGCTGAAGCGTCAATTAAAATATGAATCACAATATGGCCTTGTGTGTTTATTAAACTGGAAAAAGACTTCAACTGAATGAAACAAATATATGGTCTACATGCACTGTGGGCTTCAAAGTGAAGGGGCAGGATGCTCTGTTTTGTCTCTCGACTATTACACAAGCACGCTTGGGCCTCATGATAGGGTTTTTTCACACTCGGTTCATTTCAATGGTCTCATAGAGCCTTTGCAAAACATGAATGCTGTGAACTCCATCACTGAATTTGGATTGAGTTTGCTTTCCTGTGGTGAAGCTTGCATACAAAATGCAGGAGCAATGTAGTTTAGGTAAACATTCATGAAATTCTAAACAGTTTTTGTAAGTTACTGACAGAAATGAGTTATGTGAACAGAGGAGGGGCTGATTAAAAAAAACTAGTGAAATACACAGGCCTCAAACACAGCTTAAACTGACTGAAATCTGAGTGTGAAATCTTACCGCAAAATAGAAAAATGTATGCCTTTATGCCTGTTCTTTTATTTTTTTTATGAGGAGCAGCACTATGAGATGTTTTACATTTATCACATGACTGTTCAAAACGCAATCATAACGTCAAAACTACCAAATACTTACTGTGTTCATTTACTAGTTATCTTTTTTATTATTATTATGTTAACAATAATTACTAATGGCAATATATTATTTAGCACATATTTGCATAGACTAACAAATAAAAAATACAAGAACTCATCCTGATCAAATCAAACCTGAAATCTACCTTGTGCAGTTTACTTTAAATTGCTGTGTCCTGTAAGTCAGTGATAACTCTTACATTCAAAAATATGCAAATAAATTATTTATAATCTAAATTATAAATATAAATTATATTATCTATAATATTATCTAAAAAAAAATACACTTTTTGTAAAAAATTGAATCAATACTACATTCTAATTGTCATTTATTTTTATTTGGGGATACATGTAAGCACATATTAATATACAACATATGGTTAATATACAACCCTCTTGGGGAATTTTAAAAAGAAAATTCTGTCATTCCGCCAGGTTTTTGACCTTACTTGATGTAAGTAATGGCATTGGGAATACTAGATGAGATTAATCTGATATAAGGTAAAAAAAAAAAAAAAACACAAATACTATTCCGCTTCTCCGTTTCGTGTCTTAAGACATTACTCTAATAGAAAAAACACCCCATTGACATGCATTATACGGCAACATGAAGCATTTGTGTTCTACTGAAGAAACAAACACACCTACATCTTGGATGCCCTGAGGGTAAGCAGATACACATTATTATTTATTTTTTTGGGTGAACGATCCCTTTCATTTTCAGGTCTATGCTCAAAAAGTGAATACATGGATTATAAGTACAGCAAAAATATTAATTAAATAAAAAACATTATTGAATTAAAATATAGTACAATTGTTTCATTGTTTTTTTGGGGGGGGGGGGGGGGTTGACCACCACGCAAAGACCACCAGAGGGTTAATCAAGTTATAAATTGGATTAACTTCTTTTTTTCAATCAGAGCCAAAACCCTGCAGTCCAATTCTGAGTGGATCATGTTCAGAGGCAGTGATTCATAGCTCTCTGTGGTTCTCTGTTTCTTTAGCAGTTGGAAGTAACACTTGTCACACTTGTTCATGGTGTTGCCTAGTTTGGATCTGCTCTAAGGCTCATGCCAGTCAAACGTCAGCCCCTCTTGGGTAAACTTGTGTGTATTTTGGGATTCAGCAATTAACTGGAACACGATTACCTCAAGACAAACTGAAGTTAATGAGACATGAATGAGATGAGAAGAGACACTAACTACGTTTTCTCTATTCCAGCAAAACCAAGTATATGACATAAAATAATTCCCCCATGCTGGTGTGTTTATGTGTGCTTGTTTCAATAGTGTGCCACTGTCTCCAGTATCATCGGAAAGGTTAACGGAATAGAGTAAGATAACATTTGGCTGATGCTCACTATGTTAATTGTGAAATAATTACAAAATTAGGCAGCCTATTAAGACTGATTTATCTCTGCAACTGTCACAACAGAAGCTCTCCAGGGAATGTGTCTAATAACATGACACATATGTATACACATGTAAACAGGGCTTAGCTTTAAAACGGAGGTGTGCACTTAATGCTAAATATTACATTTTATGATTCAGTTTATATTATAAGTGGTTAACTCTGGCTCTCTAACATGTCAAATTCTGGCTTAAACATTGTTATGAGTTTGGGAAGAGACTATCTGTTTGTCCAAACAAAATGTAAGATGGGGACAAGACTTTTGTAAACGTCATTACTTAAATGCGTACGGGAACTGTTGCAAGATGGATTCAAATGTGTATCATCCACTATCATCCAAACTTCTTGATAACATGAAGTGTCTGATGAGTGATTATGAAAATGATCAATAAAACTATCACATATCCAAGGTCTATTTGAGACGTCATGCTGAAATCTATTCAGTGGCATCATCCATCATCCTTATAAGCAGGTTAACTAGAAAATAAAGACCAGCACACGGTAATTCACTGCTGTCCACACTCATTACATCTCTCTCTGTTTTCCTCGCCTCACGCCCCTGGGGTCCTCAGACAGTCGGGGTGATTGGAAATGAAGGTTGCGAGAAGCTGGACAGACAGCTAAACTTGTCAGGGTTAGAATGCTAATGGAGCACCTGGCCATGCTAATGTGCAGTTACCTGTTTCTGAATGCAACACATGGAAAGCACAGATGAGAAAATGACTATCATGGTGTTGATGGCATTTAGTGATCAACTGTTCCAGAATGCTCTTTTGTTGGTTCTGTGGGCAAGGTGAACACGTCTTATTGGACAAAAATTAGTGCAGGGCATTTATATTTTTGTTCTGTTAGAAAAAGGGAACGTGTCAAAAACACGTACTATAAACTGTCGTTCAAAGGTTTGGGGTCAGTATGAAGTTAATACTTTTATAAGCAAGGAAGCATTAAAGGGTTAGTTCACCCAAAAATGAAATTGATGTCATTAATGACTCACCCTAATATTGTTCCACACCCGTAAGACCTCCGTTCATCTTCGAAACACAGTTTAAGATATTTTATATTTTAGTCCAAGAGCATATGCTGTCTATGCACAATATACTGTCCATGTCCAGAAAGGTGATAAAAACATCATCAAAGTAGTCCATATGTGACATCAGTTGGTTAATTAGAATCTCTTGAAGCATCGAAATGCATTTTGGTCCAAAAATATCAAAAACTACGACTTTATTCAGCATTGTCTTCTCTTCCGTGTTCCTAAAATAAAGATTCAAACAGTCATGAATCAGTGAATCGATCAATGATTCGGATCGCCAGTGTCACGTGATTTTGACACGCGATCCAAACTGCTGAAATCACATGACATTGGCGATCCGAATCATTGATGGACTCACTGATTCGTGACCGTTTGAATCTTTATTTTAGGAACACGGAAGAAGAACACTGTGTTCCGTGAGTAACATGGAAGACAATGCTGAATAAAGTCGTAGTTTTTGATATTTTTGGACCAAAATGTATTTTCGTAGCCTAGAAATCTAGACGCACCCTAGCGGCAGCAAATCTAATCTGCTCGCGAGTGTCGTCTAGCAACTCTCAATACACTTCTGAGCTGTAAAAGCCTAACTTTGGTCGGGCCAATCACATCGTGTATAGAGTTGGTGGGCGGGACTTAACATAATGCGACCGAGTTGTGCTTGCGTGCTACTAGTAAACACAGAAACTGGCGAAAGGCGGTCTTTCGAATCAGCTTTGACCACGACTCTGGAAGACTTGGAGTTCTCTGAGAAAAGAACAAAGAACGGCACTGAAGTCATTCTTAAGAAGGGAAGATGTGTTCTGAGTTTTGCTGACCGGATACGGCAAAAGTTTAATCTATCAACTAGCTCCGCTTCACGTTGCTCTGGTTGGTTGTAGCTCTATCCTATCGCGTGCAGAGGGAGTTTGAAAGACAACCGTTTATCCCGCCCCTCGGATTGAGCCCTGTCAATGGTGAATTTCCAGACCAAACGTCTTGATGTGGGTCTGACTTTCGATGCTTCAAGAGATTCTAATCAACCAACTGATGTCACATATGGACTACTTCGATTATGTTTATATTAGCTTACTGGACATGGACAGTAAAGTGTGCATAGACTGCATATGCTCTGGGACTAAAATATAAAATATCTTAAACTGTGTTCCGAAGATCAATGGAGGTCTTACGGGTATGACATTTGGGTGAACTATCATGAATTCGTGAATTTCATTTTTGGGTGAACTAACCCTTTAAATTAAAAATGTTATAAAAGATTTCCAGTTTAAAGGCTACAAGTTTAACCCAAGCATCGTGGCAAAATTTGCCCATTGGCCTCTGTCTATTATCATGGCCTCCTAATAATCCCCATAAACAGTGATTGGTTTCATCACTCTGTCATCTTCACCAATAAGCCAGTGTGTGGTGGGTGTTCTGCCGCAATATGGCTGCCGTCACATCATCCAGGTAGATGCTACACATTGGTGGTGGTTGAGCTTTATTCAGTGTGTTGACTTTATTTCCACTAAAACAGGAAGAGAGGGGGGTACATTTCAAGTAGCCCCTCCCCTTTTTAAAAACAGCCAAAAGTGTTTAGTTTATATCACAGTTTGACTACAGCCTTTCAGCTCTGTAAAGCCACAGTTTCCCCCTATTCTCTAACTGTTTCTCATCGTAGTCTCCTCAATATCGCTTTGAAATACACCATTCTGTGCGAAATTCAAATGGGTCCGGATTATTTTGTGATGCACGCATGCGACCCGCTCTGTGCTCACGTATCTCTGGGCCGAGCGTGCAATGCGGTGGCACGTGTGAAACAAATGTGAAACCAGACTTCATTCGCCTCAACTGAAATCATATTTACACTATCTGAATCGTTCCCTATCCTATAGTGTACTTATTGTGCCATTCACCATGTAGAAAATAGTAAATGTGTGAACATTTACTTAGTGACCCGTTTCAGTGATCAGTGATCGCTTCAGATTCTAGAAGAAATTTTTATTGGACAGAAGATGTGATAAGAAGCTGAAGTCTGCGATGATGTCATCAAAATCCATGATCCGTTTTAGCGGCAGGGAGAGACAACGTTTTGAATGCTTATATCTCTAAATGCAAATTTTGTCATTGTTTTGGAACAAGCCAGCTTATTAAAAACGTCAAGGCTAACCTATTCATACTGAAAGCTAAAAAAAATTATATTCCATATTCTACATGCCTTAATCCTACTACACAATACATACAATTAACAACAACTTTACTACGTATTAAAAAACAGGAATTAGGAGTTTACTGAGGGAAAAGTCATAGTTAATAGTTAGCTAATAGTGAGAATTGGACGCTAATCCAAAGTAAGAACCATAATTGCACATTGTATGTTTTGGGCCAAACATGCCTCGGATTCAAAAATCAAATGAATGGACCAGCTCAAACAGAATTTCGTAGGACTACACACAATTCTGTACTGAGATGAAAGCACCTAGTATTTTTGTGACAGACTAGCATGCTGAGTGTCTTGAATCAGTCTTATAGCCCCCCTGAGTCTGTCTCCTGACCCCGCTGAGCTGAAAATCTCTGTCATCTCAAACAGCAGAGCACGAAAGTATGCACCCAACCGTGCACACACACACACACACACACACACACACACACTCAGACAGGCACCTACTGATCTGAGAAAACATTTTGCATTGCATGTGAATTTGCATAATTTTAATAAAGCCAAATATAAAACACTTCAGGGTCAAAGCACACACACAGAGGGAAGAAATCCTTGTCAATTTGTGTGTGAAACTGTCACGGAGGGCGAAACCATGACTTTATTTGTTTGTTCCAGACGGTCTGATGGGCTGATGAACACAATCATCAATTATTATGGAGGGGAACAAAGCTCATTAGCCATAGCCAGAAAACACAGCATGTACAAAAACCTGTATCAGATCTTAACGCTATTCCTAAGCTTTCATGATTTAGATGAGTATGAACGAGTGCACCCAAATCTTTAACAATAACTTAAATGCAATATTTCAGGGTTTTATGCACAATATGCTTTATGACACTCATTAATCATTAGTCTCAGTTTGATTCCGATCTAATGCTTTTGTCCCATGTGGCTTATGTGGTTTCTGAGTATTATAATCGATCATAAAAACTCCACATGGTAAAAGATCAATTTCAAAGATGATAATGGCCAAATGTACACTACCATTCAAAGGTTTTGGGCTCAGTAAGATTTAATGGTTTTGAAAGCATTTTCTTATGTTCACCAAGGCTGCATTTTGTTAAAGTAAAAACAGTAATATTGTGAAATATTATTACAATCTAAAATAACTGCTTTCTATCTCTATATATTTGACAATGTTATTTATTCCTGTGATGAGAAAGCTGAATTTTCACCATTATAACTCCAGTCTTCAGTGTCACAAATCATTCTAAGCTGATTTGGTGCTGCTTAATAGTTTTGTGGGAACCATGATACATTTATTTTCAGGATTCTTTGATTAATAACAAGTTCACAAGCAAAACATTTATTTGAAAAATAAATATTTTGTAACATTAAAGTCTTTACTGTCACCACTGATCTATTTAATGCATCCTTGATTAATAAAAGTATTAATTTCTTTAAAGAAAAAACAACTTGTTGACAGCAAAATTTAGCTGTCAGTTCCACTCAAAACAACTCAAAAATCCTGTCAGAGCATGCATACACATAAACCACACATAAATCCATCACTAAAATAAGTGTCCTGAGAAATCATACCATCCTGTGTGACAGCCCAAGGCTCTGTAAACAACAAGAAAGTGCCAGGATTTACAGACACAACATCATCTCATTATTATAGGTATTCGTACATGAAGTGTGTTATGTACGTTTGGATAGAAATCGGTATTGAATCGGGACTGTCAGGTTCAGTATTGGTTTTGTTTTGATGGACTACTGGTTCCTGCAATCTTCTTGTAATTTCTCTTGTGGATTATCTTTTTGGATATGATTATAATAAAGTGCTAGATTTAGATCTTTTCTCTCTTTGTTTTTGCCTTCCCTGCCGTGGCAGCAACAAAAATGAAAACATGAAAGATAAGGTTTTTTTATTTTTATAATGGACTTATTTTTGCTAGCTAAAATGCTCGCTAGGTATGTTTACATGCACTAATTGACGTAAATCTGATTTAATCCAATTAGAATTTGGCTTCTGAAAATGATGTTTATATGCACCCCAAATGCTGCAATCCAATTCACACATTAATGCGTTTTCCGAACAAAACTTTTGAATATCTGCAGTATGATCAGTCGCCGCATTTAGAACCGGAGAAAGCCATGTGAGAATTTCACCAGAGCAATCGCAAATATAAATGTCATTTTTGCCTAGACGACGTATCTGAAAAGAAAGCTGACATATATGTCAGAAGAGCTTTTTAGCAAACCTTTAGTAAATATTCAGTCTCTTCCATTGAAGAGATCAGTTTATATGACATGAACATTCAAATTCAAATGATTACATGCTTTATTTATTCCTATTGATCAGATTACTTTAGGACTACATCACCTCTTCCAATCCGATAGAAATTTAATTTGGATCAAACTCAGTTGGAATGACTGAGGTGTTGAGATGAAGGTTTTCAGTCCAATTGAGTCATCAATCGGATTACTAACATTATTTGGTTGGATGTAAACATAGACAATCCGGATGTATTATTTTAAAGGCTGTGTCCACATACATTATAAAGGAAGTCTTATTATTTTAGAACAGTAACCATTACAAAATTGACGTTATTCCTAGTGAAACATAAATTGTTGAAATTTCTTAATGAATTTGGATTGTAGTGGCTGCCTCAAATGTATGCGCCTGACAAATGCGACCTCCGAAAGACACAGCCTTCGAAATGAAACACAGCTAGTGTCTTTCATTCCTTTCTTGCGATCCACTAAATGTAAATATCTCATTTCTTCAAGAGGATAACTTAATATTCAATAAGCTAAATCAAAGAAGAAAAGAAAAAACTAAATAAAATATGTCATAAATCTTTCCTTCTCTCACACAAACATGCAAACACATGCATGGTCATGTTGATTTCATTCAGAAGAAGATGAATACATGTTGGGTAGACAGTAATCTTAAAAAAATAAAAAAATAAATCATCATTCAATGCATGTTATGAAGACACTTTATGGGAACGCACAACTGGACACAAATGTGCACAGACAACACATTGAATTTTTGTTTGTCATCTTCTGGACTTATATGAGCTGCAAAATGTCACAGAGCATTTTGTCATTTAGCTGTTTTGCCTCGAGGATTCTTGAGCCCAAAAAAGGGTCATAATTTGCTTTTCTCATGATCGTTTTCCACCTTCTCTCTGACGCTGTCAATTAAACTGATATTTTTTGCTGCTGTGCCTTTGAGGTTTTAATATAAACACCCTATTTGTATGTGAAATTCAACCTGCTCTATCCTGCACTCTCATACAAGCTGAGGTTTACTGTCGGATCAAATATAGCCTCATTACATTGTGACATGTTCACAAAACAACTCTGCTGTGGTAAAATGTGACATACAAGCTGTTAAAATGAAATGCTCATGCTGCCATCATGCTAAATAATCATCATATGGTTATTCATCAAGTATCTGCTATCAAATCCATTTTAGTTGAGGGTAAGTCAGTTAACCTTCTCTCTGGTTCAAATATTACAAAAAATATTTCTTCATTTTATTCATTCTTTACTGTTCCACATCAATCAACGCAGTGATAAGAAGCACAATTTGGACAAGGTCCTCTTACACGTCAAGTGATTAGGTGGGAAGGGAACAAATATAAAAAATAAAGAAAAGCTGTACATGACTTTCTCTTCAACTCACTCAAGGTCTCTCTGTACACTATTTGTCAGCATTTTTGTTATAACTTCCTAAAAGCTTTCTATACTTCTATACAACTACAAGAGGCCATTGCTCATAATGCAACCATAACATTTCATAGCTTTGAATGAAAGTGACATTTATTAGAGCTGACCCTGACTCATTCAACAGGAAAATAGAGTAACAAAAGCCATATTAGTCATACCGAGTAGGTCAGTTTCCATTTCATGAATAGTGCACAGAAGCAGAGGAAGACGAATAGAATAAATGCAACTATATAGAATATAAGAAGACTGGGTTATGGTCATTCAATGGTTAAAGATCACATACAAAGTTGAACAAATTCAGTTTCCTTTTCAGTGCTGACATACTTCCAACTGCTCCAGGAGAGACATATTAAAGGACTTAAAAAAACTAAAAAAACTAATAGCCTTTAAGGCTGATACATACTGCTTAAAACAAAGACCTAACATTATAAAACTCATTACAATATATAATAAAGTACTCAAGGACCGCCCATGGCCCCATCGCCAGTTCACCACTGTTCCTTCCTTGGACTACAGGGAGTGCAGAATTATTAGGCAAATGAGTATTTTGACCACATCATCCTCGTTATGCATGTTGTCTTACTCCAAGCTGTATAGGCTGGACAGCCTACTACAAATTAAGCATATTAGGTGATGTGCATCTCTGTAATG
The DNA here is from genome assembly GCF_024679245.1 of Pseudorasbora parva. Lineage (NCBI taxonomy): Eukaryota > Metazoa > Chordata > Actinopteri > Cypriniformes > Gobionidae > Pseudorasbora > Pseudorasbora parva. The sequence continues at coordinate 31,432,311 of NC_090176.1, forward strand.
AGAAGGGGTGTTCCTTCTCATTACAAACGTTTATTTCTTTGAACTTTGATTATTATAAGTAACTGGAAACTAAAAGGAATATTCCAAATTCAGTATCTCAAAAAATTCAATATTACTTCAGACCAATACAAAGAAATGATTTTTAGAAATCAACTGAAAAGTATGAACATGAAAAGTATGAGCATGTACAGCACTTAGCATGTACTTAGATGGAGCTCCTTTTGCCTGAATTACTGCAGCAATGCGGCGTGGCATGGAGTCAATCAGTCTGTGGCACTGCTCAGGTGTTATGAGAGCCCAGGTTGCTCTGATAATTGCCTTCAGCTCTTCTGCATTGTTGGGTCTGGCATATTGCATCTTCCTCATCACAATACCCCATAGATTTTATATGGGGTTAAGGTCAAGCAAGTTTGCAGGCCAATTAAAAACATGGATACCATGGTCCTTAAACCAGGTACTGTGTTTGCTTTGGCACTGTGTGCAGGTCCTGTTGGATAATGAAATCATCTCCATAAAGTTGGTCAGCAGCAGGAAACATGAAGTGCTTTCTGGTATACGGCTGCATTGATCTTGGATCTCAGAAAACACAGTGGACCAACACCAGCAGATGACATGGCACCCCAAACATTACTGACTGTGGAAAAATTACACTGGACCTCAAAAACATGGATTGTGTGCCTCTCCTCTCTTCCTCCAGACTCTGGGACCCTGGTTTCCAAAGGAAATGCAAAATTTACTTTCATCAGAGAACACAACTCTGGACCACTCAGCAGCAGTCCCATCCTTTTTGTCTTTAGCCCAGGCGAGACGCTTCTGATGGTGTCTGTTGTTCAAGAGTGGCTTAACACAGGGAATGTGACAGCTGAAACCCATGTATTGCATACGTCTGTGGGTAGTGGTTCTTGAAGCTCTGACTCCAGCTGCAGTCAACTCTTTGTGAATCTCCGCCACATTTTTGAATGGGTTTTGTTTCACAATCCTCTCCATGGTGCGGTGATCCCTATTGCTTGTACACTTTTTTTCCACCAGATCTTTTCCTTCCATTCACTTCTCTATTAATTTGTCTTCAATATTGAACCTTTTCACAATATTTGGGATTTTCCTTAGTTGTCAGTTATAATCATCAAAATTAAAATAAATAAACATTTGACATACATCAGTCTGTTTAGAAGATGGCAAAATGTATGCTAGTGCTTAACATAGGATAGCACAGTATAAGGTTAAAGCTATATTTTATGATGGATTTTATATTTTTAATTAATAAATACTGCACTGTGTCCATTGCATTTTTAGAGCAGAAAGTCTTTACTATATGCTCAGAAACAAACCTGAAGAGAGAAGACAGGAGCTGGAACAGTTTAAAATATTGAGGCTTTGGCTTCACTCTGCAGCCTTGAGCTATCTCTGTTTACTCCATCACATTCTTACCACTGTTCTGCAGCCTTGAGCAGTCAGCAACTTCTCATCAAGTTGAACTATTCAGATGGATTCTCACTTTTTATCTAAAATTAAATGGATAATAATCTTTTCTTTTATGAAATCCTTGGCAAGTTCATTTTTGAACTTGAAATACTATGTGTTTTCGGTGCAAATGCCATTAAAGGTGCCCTAGAATGAAAATTTAATTAAACTTGTCATAGTGAAATAATAAGAGTTCAGTACATGGACATCACATACTGTGAGTCTCAAACACCATTGCCTCCTCCTTCATATGTAAATCTCGTGAATCAAAAATATCACGGAAAAATAAGTGCTTCTCAACATAAGGCCAACCGTGACGCAAGTGTTGGGGATCATTTATATGCACGCCTCGCCCCCAACATTTGCATCTGTTCAAACATGTTCATTGTCAGGCGGAACTGACGGAGCCGAATCATCGAGACTGCAGGTAAACAAACTTCTCTCATGGACACATGTCATTTTCCAGGCTGTGCAGGAGACGTCAGGACTTTTCTACCCTTCCCACAGATAAAAAAGTCAGCAGTCATGGTTGATGTTTATAATCGCATACCACAACAATTTAATTCGAGATTGTTTGTTTGTTCGGCCCATTTCAAGCAAGCTTCGCTCAGCGTCTTAAACTGAAGAAAGTGGCAATTACAACTGTATTCCTGCAACTTGCAAGCAGTAAGTAGCGATTTTATCCACTTATTAACTGTTTAAACAATTTCTGATTAAATTTAAAGTTTCTTAGAGAGACAGCATTGTCTGAATAACACAAGATGCTAGTACAGTAACAATAGGAAACACCAAGTATACAAAACTAAATAGTGTGTCTAATGACAAAGGTTAATATTATTTTGTATTACAAAATACAACCGTATATACATTGCTTACAGATCGTTCACTCAATCCTTCTAGCAAACGTCACCTTTTCCACCATATAACTTAAAGGTCCCGTTCTTCGCGATTCCATCTTTTAAACTTTAGTTAGTGTGTAATGTTGCTGTTAGAGCATAAATAATACCTGTAAAATTATAAAGCTCAAAGTTTAATGCCAAGCGAGATATTATATTTAACAGAAGTTCCCTTTCAAAGCCTACAGTGAACGGCCGGTTTGGACTACAGCAGGAAGTGCAGGGATGTAATGACGTAAGAACACGCAAAAAAGGGGGTGTGGTCTTATTGCTCTCCCACGTGGAGAAGAGCGCTCATTCAGCGCTTACATCTCCCCGTTGTGGTAAGAGGCGGGACCTTTCCGGGCAAAGTGCGCTAAGCTGCTGTCCAATCACAATACGGGAAGCGCTGGCCCAATCAGAACTCGTAACATGTTTCTGAAGGAGGGACTTCATAGAACAAGGAAATCATCAGGCCGTTTTTAGGACAGAGGAAACAACGCTGTACAGATAAGTAAAATGTGTGAAAAATACTGTGTTTTTTTACACGCAAAATATGAACTCATGTTATATTGCACACTGTAAACATAATCAAAGCTTCGAAAACATGCGAAGAATGGGACCTTTAAAACGATAGTCATTTGACAAAGCTATTCATTTTGTAAAAATATATATATTTATATTTTTGAGAACTTACGTATGATGTTTTTGCATGCTTGTATTTCAGAGTACATATCACAGTCACTGCGTAGCCTACATTGTTTCTAACGTTATATAAACATGCAATATCATGGACGGAAAAAGACGAGTCATCACTGGTTTTGGTTTGGGAAAGAAGATCGTTTGTGCGGTTGCCAGATTTCAGTAATCTAAATCCCCTAACCAGAGCTTGTCTGTGAAAAGAACATGTATATACTATACAGTGTTTTACCTAAACATGTCCAATCTGGCAACCATATGCACGCACGCTGATGATCTGAAAACACCAATAAACAAGTAGGCTGCATTTTATCAATCTCCATTTGAGATGTTCTGCTTAAAGTGTCATTCAGTCGGTCTGTGTTCTGTCAGGATGGTCAGGACTCACAAGCCGCTTTACTGAACTGCTGTGAGCTGCTGAAATAAGCCAATCATAGCAGAGCTCAACATTAATATTCATGACTCTTCCAAATAAGGCAAAAACAGAGCATTACATCCTAGGGACAATTTATAGGGTTGTAAATGGACCTGTAAAACTGTATCTGGACAAATTTTGCCCTTAAATAAGCCACATCCCCTTTATGTAGATATCAGAACAATTTAACATATCGTTTCAACTCATTCTAGGGAACCTTTAAAATATATAAAGAGTTATGTATTGTATAGGCTATACTCACCGCTCTCTATTGAATTTGAGAGAGTGTAGGATAGCTGGACGTCTCTGTCGTAAATTCCAGAGATGCAGGGTGTCATCCGCACAGGCTGTGACCAGCGCCCCCTATGGATACATAAGTATGACAACAACATCCATTTCTGCAATGAGGTAAATTTACACCATTACGAATATTCTCTAACAGTGCTAGATACATTTCGTCTTTGTAAGGTATAATCCAATTAACAAGTCTGTGACACTTTGTGACTAGTGTCTTATTTCAGCTTATGAGACCAACCATTTTGCTTCTTCATGAGCCAGAAAACATCCTCAGAGATCATTTAAAGGGGTGGTTGGATGCGATTGCACTTTTTTAACTTTAGTTAGTGTGTAATGTTGCTGCTTGAGCATAAACAGTATCTGCAAAGTTACAGCGCTGAAAGTTCAATGCAAACGGAGATATTGTCTTTTAAAGTTATGGCAGTTTATTGCCCACAAAAACGGCCGGTTTGGACTACAACAAGCTTCTTCCTGGGTTGGTGACATCATAAACCCTTACTAGTCAATGCAGATGTGACTTCTGCCCGTAATGGTAAGGGGCGTGGCGTTTCCAGACAACCTGTGCTTGGCACTTCAGCCAATAAAAATACATGAAATTACATTTGGCCATCTAACCAATCTAAGAATATTGCGTTTTTCGGAGGGATGGGCTTCATAGAAGCAGGAACCAAACGAGCCGTTCAAAGTACAGTGGAGACAGCGGTGTGGAATAAAGGTAAAATATAAGAAAAATACGGTGTAAAAAAAAAAAAAGAAGAAGTATTAAGACGTTATACTGCGCCCCATAAACACAACCAAGCCTAGGAAAAAAACACACGGAACCACCCCTTTAAATTAAACACACAAGTCAGTTTTCTGTATGTAATATGGACAGAATAACAAACTTCTTACACCTGTAATTGAATTGCTTTTATTCACTTTCTATGATGTATAAAATTATGCGGCATATGATGCATATTCCAGGTCACAAATGAAATTGTGTTGCTGGGAAATGATAAACCTTCATTTATTTTGTCACATTTATATGTTACAGTCTGTTTCCCCATGCATTTCATGCATATTTCATGATATTAAAGTCCTCCTTGGATAGAGGCCGCAATAGTCTGAAAAGAGAGAATTGCCACAAGTAACGCTGTGTTCTATGTATTACAGAGCTCGGGATGGTGTTCCTGGTTAATGGAGTACAGAACGAGGAGAGAGAGCAAAAAAAGAGATGAAAGTGAAATCTCTTTTCCACTGTGCCTGAAACTGTCAGAATGACAAAAGTCTTTCTGACCCAGGTTATCTGGCAGACCTATATAATTTTTTTCCTATATAATTTTGAAGTCTGTATCTAATTTTCTTTTCAAAGCCGGGTACAATGTTCAGGAAGCAAATAATTCTGCTTGTAACCTGGAACAATGAGTGACATTTCAAGTTCTGGATGAGAACATGGCGGTATTAATCTGAACATGTTTTATCAAACCACTGCCTAATCTGAGGGTGATCATAAGCCTTTAAGTCTATAACTTTATCTTCCTCATGGTTGAGTAGTTTTAGTTTCATCTTTGCATGTCCGTTTCTCTCCAGATCCAGGTGAATGACATCTGTGTTTCCATGGAGATGGTGTTAAGGTAAACACAGATTACACCAGCGCACCAAAGGATAGACAAAAACAGACATCGAGAGGAAACTTTGGTTGAGCTGTGTAGATTCCCATTTTGCTTCCATAACGTGATGATTTCCAAGTATTCAACAAAAAAACAATGTGTGACATTGAATTCTTCAGGATTTGATTAGATGCTAATTGAGTGTTACAAAAAGTGAGTGTTAGCATACCAATGAAACCAGACTAAATGAGGGTTATTGGTTATTGTTAACCAAACCTAAAAATTATTACAATTGTGTTTTGCTAATTGGAATAAAATATAAATATTCAATGAAAAACCTCAATAATATATATATATATATATATATATATATATATATATATATATATATATATATATATATATATATATATATATATATATATATATATATATATATAATTTATTTAATCAAAAGCACATATAAAAGGGCTAAAACTTATATGAAAATTAAAACAGAAAGTATTAAAATCATTCAGAATATTAACAATTACTATAATAGTATACAAATAATTCTAAAACAACACTGATGGGAGTTCACTAAAACAAAACCTAAACAGCTATTTTGGCAGTTGGTTAAAAGAATTGGGCATTTTTTTTGTCATTAATTGCTCACCCTCATGTCATTCCAAACCTGTAAGACTTTCGTTTATCTTCGGAACACAAATAAAGATATTTTTTATGAAATCTGAGAGCTTTCTGAACCACCCATAGACAACAATTTAATTACCACATTTTATGAAGTCGACGGCTGCTGTAGAACTCGGAAGCGCTGCATTGTTTACACTATGTCAACAGCATAAGAGTCTGACAGAGACTAGAAGAAATTATTGAATAAAATTGTTATTTTTGTTTGTTTGTTTGTTTGTTTGTTTTTTTCTTTCTTTCTTTCTTTCTTTCTTTCTTTCTTTCTTTCTTTCTTTCTTTCTTTCTCTGCACAAAAAGTATTCTCGTCGCTTTATTACATTAAGGTTGAAACACTGTAGTCACATGGACTATATTAACAATGTTTTTACCACCTTACTGGGCCTTGAAAAGTCTATTAGAGGTGCCCTAGAATGAAAATTTAAATTAACCATGGCATAGTTGAATAACAAGAGTTCAGTACATGGACATCACATACAGTGAGTCTCAAACACCATTATTTCCTCCTTCATATTTAAATCTTGTTTGTGAAAAACACCATGGAAAAACAAATGATTTTCAGGCGAATGCCAACTGTGACACAATCACTGGGGATCATTAATATGTACGCCCCCAACATTTGTATACGGCAGCGCAAGCGTCAAGCGAGGATAGCGAAAATGGCAGATCATGGAAATAGATGTTATGTTCCAGGCTGTGGGGATGTGAGGACTTTTCATAACCTTCCCACTGAACAAAACTGTCATCAGGCATGTCTATCTATAACCGGATACCACAACAATTTAATTAAAAGTTGTTTGTTTGCTCGGCCTATTTCACCACAGACAGTTTTTCTAACCTGGACAATAGCAGGCTTCACTCAGCGTCTGATACTGGAGAAGCGGCAATTCAAACTATATCCCGTGAGCAGTGAGTAGTGATTTTATCCACTTATTGACTGTCTAAACAATTTCTGATTAAACTGGAAGTTTCTTAGTGAGACGAGATTAACAATAATATCCCCTGTGTTGTCTTGATCCAAAGCAAGATGCTAGTACAGTAACAATAGAAAACTTCCAAGTAGTATACATCAGCATGACAAATGTCAAAGTTAATATTATTTCCTGCCAGATTTGTCATACAAATCTACAAAATACAACAAGATACATATGACCCTTTTCTCGGACAGAATTATAATTTAGCCTATAGGCTATTTTCATCAACAACACATAACTCAGGAGCTAACTATGTTAGTTTAGTTGCTTACAGATCACTCACTTGATGCTTCTAGCTAACTTCATCTCCACCACTTAAGTTGAATTGGTAATAATTTGACAAGGTATTGTCAATTTGTTTAAAAAAAAAAAAAAAAAAAAAACCTGTATCATACTGTACTATACAAACAACATATTTGTGCGCTAACATTACCCAGTTCACTGTTTAGAGTTTGTGATTCAAAGGGAAGAAGCTATCATTGTAAAATCAAACGGTGACGCATTACAGTGATTTTACAGTGATTAAAATGTTTTTAAAATGCTAAAAACAAATGTGTAAACGTGTAAAGTTAATGTTATGTGCTAGTTCACATGTAGGCTCAAGTTATAGTACTGACGTTACATTTTGCAGGTCTTGCGGACAATAAAAACTAAACTCAAGTGTCTATTTCCAATCTCAAAACAATTGGTCGTTCCTCAAAATCTTTATCTTCGTCAGAAACAGGATCAAACATAAGCTTGGATGCATAATCTCTCCATGATTGACAGGATATTGGTAGATATTTTTCTTTCTCTGAAAGGAGCCGCAGTGAAACAGCCAATCAGAGCTGAACTCCAAATTAATATGACTCTTCCAAATAAGGCAAAACCAGAAAATTACATCTTAGGGATAATTTCTGGGGTTGTAAATGGACCTGTGAAACCGTAACTGGACAATTTTAACCCTTAAATAAGTCACATACCCTATATGTAGATATCAGAGAACAATTTAACAATTTAACTCATTCTAGGGCACCTTTAAATTGCTGTCTATGGAGGGGTCAGAGAGCTCTCGGATTTCATTAAAAAATATCTAAATTTGAGTTTGGAAGAAGAACGAAGGTCTTACAGGTTTGGAACGACATGAGGGTGAGTAATTAATGACAGAATTTAAATTTTGGAATGAACTAACCCTTTAATATGATGCAATATCCCGAAATGCCATGGGATGTCAGCTGGAAAGGAAAGATGTTCACAGACAAACATATTTTCTTTTAATTAAAATTGCAATGATGTATAATATTCACCTGGAACATACATTAAAAGATAATAGGGTTATTTTGATTGCATGTTTACTATAAGAAAATTAAATTAGAAAGAGAGATGTGTTGTAATCTACTAGAAGTGAGAAGACTGGCGTGGGATATATTATATGAATGTAACCATCTGGTTAGTGAGGCCCCTTGTGATGAATGTTATTTACTACATTGATAAGTGTTGGTAATGAATTCAATATGAATGAAATCTCTGAAGTGTAAGATCTGAGTAATACACCTCAGGATTAAATGTCATGTGTGTGCGGGCACAATATTTGTTCAAGCAATTCCTACATGTCTCATGTCTCACTAAATGAGATGTTTTTAAGTGTGTGTGTTATAACGCCTGCGTCTTATTGTGAACAATTCATCAGAGCATGTCGTTCCAATGAACAAAAAAAAAAACTAAACATGTTTGTCTTTGTCAAACTGTAATATTGTTCTTTTTATCTGAATCATCTTTCCTTTTCAGCTGACATCACCTAGGCAAACTAATGTTTACCAATGGCAAAATGTCTATTTCAGACTACTGCTTTAGGTGCAGTAATACTGTACCAGTAAGCCAGTAAGCCTGTGTTATCCCTACCATAACTAACCCCTAAGGTCAGAGGGAAATGTAAAAGTGCTTAACCTTGACATTAATTGTAAACTTGTCCCTCAATTCTGGTTGGTTGATTGATTGGAATGGTAAGATCCAGGGACATGTTGATCCAGGGAAATGTTGCACTTAGTGAAATCACATTCACCATTCTCAGTAACTCAGTTCTAAGTAGGTAAGAAGCTCAAATATAAATGGTCTGATTTTGGGGCAAAGATTTCATCATCTCCACTGCCAACTCACATTCTGGCACCGCTTTTCTCCAAACAATGAATTCCCAATGGATAAACCCCAGCCCTAAAAGTTTTCCTATTGAATGCTCTTCTTCACGCTGAAAAAACATCTCATTACTAAAGTAAAATGGATTGTGAATGCCACTTTCTTTTGACTTCACAGATGTTTATATGGGCTGATGGGAAATTGAAAGGAGACAATAATAGATGAGGATGGAAAAGTGCAGTGCGTTTCTAAATTGTTGTTTTCCAAAATGGCCACTGTGACAACTCTAGCACTTTTCTTCTTTTGTTAACGCTCTAACTTCTTGCTATTCATGAGTTGATGCGGTGCGTGTGTGTAAGAGCGAGACAGAGAGGCTGAGAAACATTCAGCACTTGACACGTCTGATGGGAAATAATGACTGACTGCATTAACACCACAGGGCAGAGAGGGAGAGCAGCTCTTGACCTAAACGTATTCCTCTGCAGAGCTGAGCATGCATTTACACTTGCAGTACTCTCACATACGCTGTCCATCTTAAAATACAGATTAAAACACACACACATGCACTCTGCCCTCCTACGTGCTTTTTGCATATGCTGTACACATGAAAATGTGCTGTAATATATGTGTGCCTGCACGTGTGGGTGTTCGGTACCTCGTTGATGAGAAACTGCAGTTGGAGAACTGCCGCCCCACTCTCATGCTGGCAATGACAGTCCACTCCTGGTCGTCCCAGACTGATGACATCACAGAGTTAAGGAAAACTAGTCATTTACAGTGAAAAGCTGATCGTTGAAAGTTCAAAAAGCTTTAAAGTTTGAAGGTTGTAAATGGTCACTTTCAACACTTTCCATACAGCATTAGCAGCTGGACATATAGACACCATATACAGTATAGTATATATAGTATATAGCAGCTCAAGTAAAAACAGGTCTGTGCCAAGTTTTTAACCTACTTTGTTGTGTGTCTACTGAAAAAGAGAGAGAGAGAGAGAGAGAGAGAGAGAGAGAGAGAGAGAGCGAATCTGTGGCAAGAGTTAATGGACTCGTAAAGTGATATTAACAGATTTTACTCTATAAGCAGCTCCTCGCCCTGTTTTAAACAGATCTCCTTGTAGGATGCTTAATGATTTATCTTAGCAGTCCACACACACACACACACACACACAGCAATTGAACACAAGCTGATGGGAAGAGAAAATGCATGATGCCATTTGTCTCTCCTCTTATCTAAAAACGTGTGTACGCACAGCTATGTCCGATCACTTCAAAAGACGGTAAAATACAGGTAATAACAAAGGAAGGAAATGCTTTCATGACAGAATCAAGGTCAAACTCATTCAGTATAGTTCAGACCACACAGATAAGTTTATATAGCAAGATAGAAAATTCATACAAAAGTTTAACATTATATTATTATAGTTATTTATTTTCAAATTAATTCTGATCGTTTTAACTTTCTATTCATCGATGACCCCTGAAAAAAATATCACAATAATAATCAGCACATTAGAAGGATTTCTGAAGGATGTGACACTGAAGAGTGAAATGTAATGACTACTAAAAATTCAGTTTTGTAATCACAGAAATAAAATTTAACATAAGAGAAAGAAGCAGGAATATTAGACTACTGTCACTTTAAGAGCTTATGCACGGATCCAATATACTGTTACATAACATGCATTGTCATTCTCAACAATGTTCTAAAACTGACATTTGGTGTGTATTTAAGTGCAGTAAGCCACTCGTTTTGGTACTTACGGCTCACAAGCTGTTTGAGAGGTGACTTTATGTGTGCACCACTTATGCATAATACTAGGGGTGTCCCCGACTAAGGATTTACACATTCAAATCATAATTTTCGAATCTCTCTATGGTCGACCAATAGTCGAATCATATGTGTGTGTGTAAACCATAGACCAGAAAAAAAATAAACTGTATAAACGGGTTGGGAAGGGCAGGACATTAGTCAGTAGGAGGCTAAGACTATTTTTATTTTACTTTACACACGGCACACAGCCAACACTTTTAATAAAGTGATCAAAACTAGGCTACACTACACATTCGTAAACTAACCGTTCTCTCATAACATTTAAATGCCGCGATCGAAACACAGAACATCACACAAATATATAAAAGAACATTTTGATAAATAAACCTAAAAAAAATACCTGCCTAGAGAGGAAAAGAACACTTTGAGTGCGTTTATATCAAGCGGCAGCCTCCCGCGATCTCTCTTGAAGCCAATACGGAAGTAATGTAAACTGCAATTCCTCAACTGGCCACTAGGGACAGGCTCCAGAAGGGAGCAGAATCTCATTGAGCCCCATGTTAAAATTCTCAACTTTAAAGCAGACTCGCTCACAAGATGGCAACGCCCAGCTCGCCCCTACTTTAAGCTTCAGAACGGCTTATCGGAATCCCATGGGTGACGTCACGGACACAGTCTATGGTTTATATGCACATTCTTAAGCCGATTTTGCCTGAAGGGGGGTCGCCCACCGGACTGAAGCTCAGCGGTCAGCGCCGTCTCTCACACCAGGCAGACGTGAACTTTATATCTGCGCGAGCTCAATTTTGAATCGACTTCGGACAGAAGAGCTGCACGATGAGTGTATCTTGTAGCACAGGGTGAAATCAGTATGTGCATTCACGATTTAGGGAAATATACATTTAATCGCGCGGACAGCGCGTCGAATGCCGCCGTCGGTGTATTTGTGTTTGATTTTTAAAGGCGCGTGCGTTTTTTCTCACCACACCATCAGAGAGTAGAAAGTGAGAACATGCAGCTGACGTTACTGCCTGTGTCACAACAAAACGGACAGGCTCAGGATCGGGAAAAGATGTGGGACTGACCGCCTGGTCACCAATCATCAGTGCATTTCTAGAAAATAGTATTTTAAACTGTAATAATATTCCACAATATTCCTGGTTAGCATAAGATACATTTGAAAAAAACAAATGCATAGCTGTAGTTTACAGACAAGCTTGCAGTCTCGTATCCATCAAAAAAGTTAACAAGCCTTTACATTTAATTACATATGCAAAAAAAATCAATACTTGCCAAATGAATAAATGTAAAAGTGTTGTGATCGTTGTTTTCAATGCAAGTGCTCCGAGGCTCAAAAGCTGGCAAAGTATACAAATGCTATATAATCTCTCTCCAAAACCAGAAACATGTCAACATACCCAAACATACAATATGACTGACAGGCAGAGAAGTGGCTCCAGGGTTTTTTTGGGTAACATGCGTGGGCCATGTTTTTTTAGAGCTTTCACAGAGACAGGTGTGATGATTTCTCAGGACATCTAATCTAATCTAATCAGAGACATTTTATGCATGCTATACCACAGTAACAGGAATATATAACAAAGCAATCAAACAGTCAAACCTGCAGTTCAAATAAATGAGAAAAAAAGAATGTTCTAGACTAAACCCCTACAATCACTAATAAAACATCTAGGGATTTTACACAGACAGTGGTTATTGATGGTGGACACTCAAGAAAGGGCCGCTGTTACAGAAGGTATGTTAGTGTATGTATGTGTATTTAAGGGGGATCGGTCCTAGGTGTCATTTTTCTGCATGCTTGATTGATGCTTAATTGTTAGTTAAACTGTGTTTACAAACATGGGCGTTTATCCCACATGTACAGGAGTTACGATGTTCAATAGTGCCTGGGATGGAAATCCCCATTTAAGAGACCAAGACACAAAACTGCTCAGACTAAACCATGTGCTTTCGACTGCAGAAATGGCTTGCTAATAAGATGAACATCCAGCAGATAAACCACAGGCTCAACATAGCTAGAAAAATGCTACTTAGCAATTTTTTTCCTTTGACCATGGGTTTTTACGCGGGTGGTGGGAGAAAAACACTGACATTCTGGATTCAGATGGCAATAAAATCAAAGAATAGCCCCTGTAAATGATGAAAATACCTTACATGACCCCATGAGAAACAATTACCGTCCGAATAGGGCTTTAGGAAGCAAGTAAACATTTTTTCTTCAAAGTTGATGCATTAGAAGCAGTAAAAATGGGCAAGCGTAAGAATTTAAGCGAGTATGACAAGAGCAAAATTGTGATGGCTAGATGACAGAGTCAGAGCATCTCCAAAACTGCAGCTCTTGTGGGGAGTTCCCAGTCTGCAGTGGTCAGTATCAATCAAAAGTGATCCAAGGACGGAACAGTGGTGAACCAACGACAGGGTCAAGGGCGGCCAAGGCTTATTGATGCATGTGAGGAGCAAAGGCTGGACTGTGTGGTTTGACCAAACAGATGAGCTACTGTAGCTCAAACTTCGCAAGAATTTAATGCTGGTTCTGATAGAAAGGTGTCAGACACAGTGCATCACATTTTGTTGCATATGGGGCTGCATAGCCGCAGACCAGTCAGGGTGGCCATGCTGGCCCTTGTCCAGTGCCAAAAGTGCCAACAGTGGCATGTGAGCATCAGAACTGGACTATGGGGCAATGGAAGAAGGTGGCCGTGATAAATCACGTTTTCTTTTTCATCACGTGGATGGCCGGGTGCGTGTGCGTGGCTTACCTGGGGAACACATGGCACTAGGATGCAATATGGGAAGCAAGCCAGTGGAGGCAGTGTGATGTTTTGGGCAATGTTCTGCTGGAAAAACCTTTTTTCACGGTTTGAGGAGAACAACGAGTGTGAAGTGTTGACGTGGCATCCATTTTTCCTAGATCTCAATCCAATTGAGAATCTGTGGGATGTGCTGAACAAACAAGTGCAATCCATGGAGGCCTCACCTCACAACTTATATCTGTATCTGCTGCTAACATTGGTGCCAGATACCACAGCACACCTTCAGGGGTCTAGTGGAGTTTTATGCCTCAACGGGCAAGGGCTCTTTTTGGCAGCAAATGGTGGACCACACAATATTAGGAATGGAATGGTCATAATGTTATGTCTGATCGTCTATATCTTGTATAGTACTGTCATTAATCCATATTGACCACATTGATACAAGTTGCTTTTTCCATAACCCTTTAGGGGTTAGATGTGAATGCTATAAAGTGCTTAAAAAGAACAATAAAAGTATTATAAAAGTGGTCCACATGCAGTACATTCCCAATCTCCTAAAGTCAAGAAATAGCTTTGTCTTAGATTTTTTTTTTAAATATATATAAATCAATTAAAAACAAATTAACTTCCACTATGTCATAATTCTCAAATCTCATTTGTGCATGTGGAGAAATGTGGAGTGTTTAAATGAGTTACTAGACCAGGGGTCCCCAGACGCAGTCCTGGTGGGCCGCTGTCCTGCAGAGTTTATCTCCAACCCCAATCAAACACACCTGAAACAGCTAATCAATGTCTTATTAGGTCCTATAAAGGCATTGATTAGCTGTTGCAGGTGTGTTTGATTGGGGTTGGAGATAAACTCTGCAGGACAGCGGCCCTCCAGGTCCGAGTTTGGGGACCCCTGTACTAGACACACACGAACCATTGATATTTAGCAGCATTGATGTCAAACTTGGCATGACACATATTGACACATTAGAGGTCTGCACGGGCCTCAAATTTAGGCCCTAGCCCGGCTCTGGCCCTAGACGCCGAGGTCCTAACCCGACAGCTTATCAAAATTCTCAGCCCGAGTCCGACTGGGACCTGTGTTTTTGTTGTTTTTTTACATTGTTGCAGCCATTAAAATAGTTCAGTTTTTTTTTTATTGTCAAAGTAGTTATATTTCATTTTTTTTCTTTATTAAGTTAATTTAGACAAATGTTTAGAGCATTAAAGTTTACATTTTTTTAAGTGACCAACCAAGCGACTAGCGGCCGCCAGTGAGTTAACCGCATGTTCAATCAATTTAGCCTCTCAAATTAACTCTTGACTTGTCTTGCCTATAATAAAATCCATAGATATAAAACACTTTAAGCATCACAATGTTAGTTAATTTAGCCTACTATTACCACAACAGTAAAAAGGCATTTTTGACGAGCTGAGGCAGGCTGATACTGCTCGTGGCTCTCGCAAAAGAAACGAGCTAAACAATCTAACACGCTCTCACACAGGTTTATTTTTTAACCATTTGCCAGGAGTAAAATGCATAGATGTGGATTAAACAACCAGATACATTTACATTTGTCCGGTTTTGTCTGAAATGCTTTCATACCACCTTCTGAATTGGTTTGTTTAGTAGGGCTGTGTATTGCCAAGAATCTGGCGATACAATACGTATCACGATACATGGGTTACGATACGATATATTGCAATATATTGCGATATTGTAAGAGAGGCGATATATTGCAATATATTGCGATATTGTAAGAGAGGCAATATATTGCGATATTTCTTTTTTGTGTGTTTTTGTTTTTTATAATTTAAAAGAATAAAGAACACAACCATAAGCCTAAAACACGAGACAAAGTATTTTATTTAATTAATACAGTATCATTTATAACACTAATCATATGCAATGTGCAATCTAAGTTAAGGGAAATGAAAAGTGACTGCAGGATTCTTTATGTGTATATGTTTTAAAGGTTCACAGTATAGCAGTGGCTATTTAACAACAGAAAGTGCAGTCCATTTCATGACTGAATGACTGTTTGTTTTATATTTAACACAGTAGCCCCGATCACACAGAACGCGTTTTTGCAGCGAGAAGCCTTTTTTGAATGGATTTCGGTTGGCAGAGAGCGTTATGCGCGCTGCTTATGCGCCCTGGGCGCCTCGCGTTTTTGAAGGAGCGCTCCGAGCGCATGAAGTTGAAAAAAAGTCAACTCTGAGCGGAAAAGCGCGCAACATCATCGCGCTTATGTTCTGTTGTCCAATCGAATGAATGAAGCGGCGGGCCTTCCGTTGTGTTGACCGTTACATTGATTTGACTGACAGTACAGGTGATTCGGGGGTTGCCTAGAAACATTAAAGCGCACTGCTCATTTTTGAATGAGAAAACGCCGACCAAAAAAGGGAGTGCAGTGCGCCTCGCGTTTTCGAACCTGAAAAACGCGTTCTGTGTGATCGGACCCTAAAGCTGTTTTCTATAAAGCAGTCTATTGTATAAAGTGCTGTTTCAAGTAACGTTACTGAGCTGCAGAGCTGGTGCATCCATATCCACATCGCTATTATCTTTCGTTCTCCTGCCACCGCTGTCAGTTTTGGTGTGTGTTTATTTTGTTACTGAGAGGAAAACGTGCAGTACATTCTATCGAAACGCTTCTCAGCAGCGCGGGTGACGTCAGGATGTTAAGCGAGCTCTCTGTTTCAATGTGTTTCCCGAGTATTAGATTATAACTTGGCCTATTTTGCAAACAAAATGATTCATGTCGATTTCCTTAGTGGCTTCTTTATAGCTGAAGCCAACATGAGTCCACACTTCAGCTCTGTATACTGCAAGAGCGGAATAATTCTATCTTCTTGAGAGCTGGGTTTGCTAATGTAAACACTAGCACTTTCACCTTGCGCTTCTCCGGCTCCGCGTCAGTTATACGTTCTGAGATAACACTGCCATCTAGCGGTTGGGTGTTATACAGTCTGTGGTTTAAACTGAACACAAAGCCACGAATCTTGGATGTAAATAAATAAATATATAAATATCGATACAGCGTTTTTGAGAATCGATACAATATCGCCAAACATAATATCGCGATATTCACGTGTATCGATATTCTCTTACACCCCTATTGTTTAGTGATCGGAATTAAATAGGCTACGTCTCAAAAGAATCTCTGAAGGTATTAGGCCTACTCCTGGTCATTTCGCAATCAGATAGATACCTGGTCAGAGAAAACGAATTAAGGAAGCAGTTGTAAAAAGGCCATAACTCTAGCAGCTGCAGCTGAAGAAACGCGCACTGCATGCTGCTGGCGTGGACATTTTAAATTATTGTATAGAAAATACCAAAAGCACCCTGATACATTTAAAGATATGTACTAAAGAGGAAAGAAATGTATACAGGCTTGAAACAACATGAAAGCAGGTAAATAATGATGACAAAACTACATTTATAGCTACATCCAAGCCTTTACAAGGATCAAAATGACCGCAGAGATGTTTTAGTGGTGAAGCTTTCCATTGTGAAGCAAGGCTAAACAGAAAGATATACGATCGATGGTGGAAGAAGAAAAAATGGTGTGAGTTAGGATATGTTGAATAGAAAGACTAGTGACTCAGACCCTGAAATGATGGGATGGAGGAGCATAGGTGAAACCTAGAGTGTTATTGAGGCAGGAGGTGAAAGAGAGAGATGAGTCAGAAAAAGACAGAGAGAGACTTTAACAGGTTTGAAGTGGTGACTCAGATTGAGTAGGAGAGAGACTGAATGGAAGAGTTGAAATCTAATGGTGTCCATGTGCCCCAAACACGCACACAGGTAAGGTGATGTTTCATGACTCATGCTGGTGTATTTGGCTTTGTGCAATTTATATATATTTCTTTAAACAACCTTCACGGGTTATAGGGCTGGAGCCTATCCCAGTTACTTTAGGCCAGAGGAAGGGGAAAGCAAAGTGGATGGCCAGTCCAGTCCAGATGGCCAGTCCATCACAGGGCTTTATCTATCACACACACACACACACACACACACAATCAAAAATGTATCCAATTCACCTAACCTGCATGTCTTTGAACTGTAGGGAAAACCCATGCTGGCACAGGGAGAACATACAAACTCCACACAGAAAGGACACACATAAAGCCGATCAGTTTGAAAGAGATGAATAAATAAAGACAGTGTGTGAATTCAATCTGGAGACATCATCTGGAGATATGGAGATATCAAGGCATGTCACATTTGAAAGTTTATGAAACATTATGTCTAAAACACATACCTAATGATCATTATTTGTAAGTATCTCATTTTGCCTATGATATTTGACAATCCAGTGTTTGCAACCCAGTACCTAATGAACATAAAAACCTTTTTTCCTTCATGGAAAATGAATACTTTTATTCACCAAGGACACATTAAATTGATCAAAAGTGACAGTAAAGACATTTATAATGTTACAAATAAATCTATTTCAAACAAATGCTGTCTTTTTTAACTTTATACTTATCAAAGAATCCTGAAAAAAAAACGCATCACGGTTTCCACAAAAATATTACGCATCCAAGCTTTTTTCAATATGATAATTAAACTACAAAACCGTTATTTAACATTTTATTTAAAGCTACACTGTGTAAATTTTTTAGTTTATTCTTAGCTAAAAACACTTAGTTCTTTCAAAAATATATGTGCTCATTAATGTATATTTACTTCTTTCGAGTAATAAAGTATTCTCGTAAGTTTATAATATACCTATTGAAAATACATACGGGTGAGGGGATCGAATGCCGGTCGCCATGTTGCCCCTCCATCTTGAAAGTACATTAGCCAAAGAGGGACATAACCGTAAATTCAAGCTTCGCCTTTCACGTTTTAACACTCGATGGCACCGTGTCGAATGTGAGGAGGGGGATTGCCATGTTAATCTTGGACTAAATCGGCCACCGTAGGAGTTAAAATGAAATCAGAATTGAGAGGAACAAAAACTATATCACAAAAAATATCACACAGTGTAGCTTAAAACATAACAATATTTCTGTTTCTATTTTTGATCAAATACAGCTAAGTGTCAGATTTCAAATTCCATCAAATATATTATGAAATAAGAAAAAAAAAAACACACACACATATGAATTATACATATTAGCACTTTGAGAGGAGCATTTTGATAAATATATGCACCACACTACACAGTCATTATAATTTGTAATGTTCTTTAATATTTAATGTATGTTCGAATTAATCTGGCAAGTTCTTATGACTTTTGATTTAAGGGTGCTTTCACATCTCCAGTTCAGTTTATTTTGTCTGAACCAAGGGCAAACAATTATACAATGTTGCATTTTTCAGCTTTTCTGTTTTCTTTTCACACCACACTGATTGCTTTGTTCCGAAACAGTTGAAACTAACCAAAACGCAGGCACGTGACAACATCCACATCACTCATTGGCCATGACGTATTTCCTAAACTGCTTTTCGATTGGTCAGAATTTACGTGTGGGAAAATTTCAACAGAAGAGGCAAAGCCAGCAAACTATAATAACACTATGGAGAGACGACTGCGCAAGCTGGTTTGGTCCCTGGCCATAATCTACTACACTGTGCGTATTTACCACAGTATGCAAACATACTGTGTTCAAAACTAACAAAACAGCGTTTAAATGCACTGCAACGGTGAGCGCGCATCGCTCTTCACTTTAAGTGGAGGCGTGCATTAATAATTCTTAACTCTGACTCTTTCGAAAATATTTCCAACGATCTATCGGGTAATAATGTCATGCACACAATGTCAGCACAGCTAACTATGGCAGCTGGTTTAGTCCAAAAATGATTAGTACTTTTGCAGTTGGCTCTGTTCGATGTCGGATCACGTTCTCACCACAAACGAACCGCTCTTCAAGGAGGTCTTGGTATGTTTGTTTGGTCTGCTTTTGGAGTGTGAAAAGCACCTGAGTGTGATTGCTGCTTTCAGACCTGACCAAAATAACCGCACCAAAGAGGGAAATGAACTCTAGTACAATTCAGCCGAACTAAATGAGGCAGGTGTGAAAGCACCCTAAATGTTTCAAGCCTAGCCTAGAAATCTAGACACACCCTAGCGGCAGCAAATCTATTTTGCTGCGAGTGTAATCTAGCAACTCTCAATAGACTTTGACCTGGAAAAACCAAACTCTGGTCAGGCCAATCACATCGTGTATAGAGTCGGTGGGCGGGGCTTAACATAATGACGGCAGAGTTGCGTGCTTCTTGTAAACAAAGAAGCTGGTGAACGGCGCTCTTTCGAAACGGCTTTGGCTGCGACTCCGGAAGACTTGGAGTTAAGCTTTTATTTATTTTTATCTTTTACAGCACTGAAGTCATTCTTAAGAAGGGAAGATGTGTTTAAGTTTTGCCGACTGGATACAGCGGGAGTTTAATATATCAACTAGCTCCGCTTCACATTGCTCTGGTTGATTGTAACGCTATCCTATTTTGTGCAGAGGGAGTTTGAAAGACAAACGTTTATCCCGCCCCTCAGATTGAGCCCTGTCAATGGTGAGTTCCCAATTTTTTTAAATAACCTGAAATAACTTGAAATAACCTGACAAGTCAGACCCACATCAAGATGTTGGGTCTGGCTTGTCAGGTTATTTCAAGCCTATATTTCAAAAAAAAAAAATTGGAGTAGAAATATGATTATATAATTGTAAAGTTATAGGTCTAACTTTTATTATTATAAAAACATACTTGAGTGTAATTTAAGTGTTTGTATACAATTCAGCTCATTTTGACCTTCAATATTATAGTGTATCCTAGTAGGCAACAACTGACTTCCAGTTTACAGCATTGGTTAAGAGATTTGTTTAACTTGAGAATATTTGCCTTATATTGTACCTGACATATATCCAAAATACTGGATATTGAATCAGATCGAATTGCAAGCATGTGAATCGAAATTGAATCGAATCGTGAAATTTGTGTCAATTCCAGCCCTACTGTATATAGACTGACAAAGAAGATTTTCATCATAATTATCACACAATGTGCTGAGGACCCATTCACAGTGATAAAAACCATTTGTTGGATTTCCTACAGAGCCAAAGACTTCTTCCATTGATATAAAGAGAAAATGATGTTGATGAACAACATGACAATTTACTGAGCGTTCACAGCAAGGGAAATGAATCAGTCAAAAGGGGTAGAATTATTGACAGAATAATTGCACGTAAGATGGTTTTGCAGAGAGGGAGAGAATCTGTCTAAACTATTCTCTCATGAAACCTTATGAAACGAAACAAAACAAAAAACTATTGCTAGAGAGAAGCAAAGCACTTTTCACGTGTTTTCTTTCTCTACTACAAACAGCTCTTTCCAGTGCAGATAATTAAAAACACTGGCATTGCTGTAGCCAAGCCATGCTAAATTACAGTCCAAGCTGTTTTCAGCGGGTATCCCCCAGTCAAATGTGTGAATATATGTGAGTGTGTGTGAGAGAGAGATTTTATGACAGTCAATGTATTTCAGTCTGATTGCATCTGGTAACATTTCACTGGTGTTTGTGTGAAAGATGCTGTCAGTTAGTGCTCAAATCAATCAATCAAAACACAAACAAAAACAAAAACACTGCTAAATCTGAGAATTCATAATCATGCTCGTCACTTCATCATTGCTTTAGGAAATATGGAGCATACCCATGTGCCACCTATAAAAAAGAAAAATGATCAATCTGATAAAACAAATTTACAAGCTTTCAGCTTTTTAGATACCAGTCTACTGAGAAAGTGGCTCCAGCACGTGTCTCATAGTTTTAGAACAGATTTCAGCAATATCTCAATCCAAGTTCAGATGTCTCATGAAACATTTCTCACTAAAATGATCCAAGGCTAAATTATCTTAGCTATGCAATTTACATTCATTTTGTAGCTCTAGGCTTATTTCATGCCAACAATTGTCTCATTTTTGTCTCATTTTATATATTCTGATAGATTTTATGAGAATTATCAGAGACAAAATTTAATTTTTATTTAAATAAACATTAATTAACAACTCAATTAGGTCTCCTGAGCAATAAAGATCAAACTGTGAGCCACAAAACTTTTCTCTTGGTTATTTTATAGCTGTAATATAGGTGGGATTGATGTAGGTTTATGTGAAGGGTTAGGATTAGGCTGTCAAAAATAATTTGTGTAAAAAAGCTTAAATTCTAAAAATAATAAGTATGCTTAGATTTTATTATTCAAACTTTGTTTTGGTCACATAAACAGGTATGAGTCCTGTTACATTTTAAAATCAACTAGACGTACAGAAAAGAAAAGGTTGCGTTTGTGTGTGTGTGTGTGTGTGTGTGTGTGTGTGTGTGTGTGTGTGTGTGTGTGTGTGTGTGTGTGTGTGTGTGTGTGTGTGTGTGTGTGTGTGTGTGTGTGTGTGTGTGTGTGTGTGTGTGTGTGTGTGCCCATGCTTATATTACATTATGGGGACCAAATGTCCCCATAAGGATGAGATAACCTACATAATGGGAAGCAGCCAGCGGTCCCCACTTTTCAAAAGGCTTATAAATCATACAGGATGAGTTTTTTTGAGAAAGTAAAAATGCAGAATGTTTCCTGTGATGGGTAGGTTTAGGGGCAGGTTCAGTGTAAGGGGATAGAAAATACAGTTTGTATGGTATAAGATGATTTGTATGGTGGAGAGTCCCCACAAAGATAGTAAACCAGACATGTCTGAGTGTGTGTGTGTGTGTGTGTGTGTGTGTGTGTGTGTGTGTGTGTGTGTGTGTGTGTGTGTGTGTGTGTGTGTGTGTGTGTGTGTGTGTGTGTGTGTGTGTGTGTGTGTGTGTGTGTGTGTGTGTGTGTGTGTCTTAGCTCAGCACTAATATAGTCATCATGGGGAAGACGATTATTGTAAAATTAATACACCATGATGGTGATATGCAAATTTTACTTCTCTGGTTTCTCGCATACTGCTGTGCATGCATGTGCACCTGCATCTCACATCTTGTGTTTAATTAAAACAAACACGGTTTTTTGTGTTACCATGGCAATACCGTAGTATTCTTTAGAATGCCATTATAGTGTGTCATGTAAAATCAAGGTACATGAATACATGAACATGGTAATCATTTATGCGTTTGGCAAATACTTTTACCTAAAGCGTCTTACGTTGCATTCAAGAAATGAATTTGATCAGTTGATGTTTTCTTTGGCAAGGGAACCCATGGCTTTGGTATTGCTAGTGATATGCTCCTCTGTTTGAGCTACAGGAGTGTTTGTGATCCCACACGTGCCTGTATTTAAAGATGGAGTAAGTGCTCTCTGGTAATAGTTGTTGATATTTCAAATCACCAAAACAAACATGACCCTACCCCCAAAAGGATCTTGCACCTATTTTGATAGCTCCGCCCTACAGATATGTAACCCAGGCAACGACTATGGCAGAATCAGTATGTAACTAATCCAGGTGGAATATTCAATGAAAAAAATCCCCCCTTCCATCACAAAAACACAAACCGTTCTAATGAACTACTCTATACACGAGCAAGACAGTCCAACTAACAAACATATTACAATTATGACAAGATGAGAGCTATAGCGATCACAAAAACATAAACTGTTCTCATGACAACTCGATAACACAAGCGTGACAGTCTAACTAATGACATATTACAATTATGACCAGATTAGAGAGTTAAAGCGATCACAAAAACACAAACAGTTCTCATGACAACTTGATAGTAGCTACACGACCACGATAGTCCAGCTAACGACATATTACAATTATGACAAGATTAGAGTTATAGTGATCGCAAAAACACAAAACCTTTCGCATAAAACATCGATAGTACACGAGCACGATAGTCCAGCTAACAAAAATATTTCAATTACAAGATTAGAGTTATAGCGATCACAAAAACACAAACCGTTCTCATGACAACTCGATAGTACACGAGCACAATAGTCCAGCTAACAAACATATTACAATTATGACCGGATAAGGGTTATACAGATTATGAAAAGAGGAAACAAACATACATTAGGAGTATCTTACTTGTGGGACACATTTTGTGAGCTAACGCTTGAAACAGACAGTGAGGAGATTTAGATGCTCCATACGGTGTGGAAATGAACGGTTCTTTATCATCACTGAAGTAAGCGACAATGCGATCGCAAATGGACAAACAAGAGAACATAACACACGAGCATATTCAAGCAAAAGCCAGCATATATTAGTTATTGGCTAATGTCCGTTATGTGTGTCTTGTGTTTTGAATAATGACATGCACTGAGCGCTTTTCTCACCATCATTAGTAGACACGCCCCTTACCTGCTGATTGGTACAAGATTGTTATCGGACTCGGCCCGAGTCCGTTTTGTAAAATGGTTTTGAAATAACACTTATCCCACCTTTAAATGCACAAATACATCAGAATTAGTAACCTTCTATTGGAGTCTGGCACACATCATTACCCAATCTCCTTTCATATCCTTTCTTGTCTCACTGTTCCTGGCTATAAAATTGCAACAATGGAGCATTTAAAAAAAAAATTACCATCTTTTCCCTAAGTGATCTGTTTTTTGATATATATATATATATATATATATATATATATATATATATATATATATATATATATATATATATATATATATATATATATATATATTATATCTTACATCACACAGATAAAACTGGCCTACTGGAATATAGCTTACTCAGTGTTTGCTTGTCCAGTCTGAAAACATCACTCAACGATAAATCAATGTACTGCAGTGTTTATGTTTTGTATTGATTATTGGTGGCAGGAAATGTAAAAAATAAAAAAATAAAAAATCAGGACTTGCCAAGTATCCGAATGTGCTGAAAACCTCCCGACTATCATACCCGCTATCCATGATACAGCAGCCAAACAATACTTGCATTTGCTGAGATTCTGATATGTGCATGGGAACTTTTGTCCCATATAAGGCCACAAGATCTGAGGAGCTATCAAATAGAACTGAATTGTGAGCTGGACCTCTCTTTTCAAGTTTCAAGGCCTGTTTCAAACTGAGCGTGAGCAGAGGGTAAGCTGCGCATATTTTTTTAGCGCTCATGTTAACAGATTAAAGCATTTTTTACAAAGCGGCGTGGCACTGCGTAGCAGGAGCAGAGCAGAAGGGGCAGTACTGTGATCATTTTGCCATAGAGTCTATTTTTGCTGCGTTGCTCTCATTGAACTAAAGTTACAGTACATCGCTTTTGGTGAAAATATATCCGAGTTAACACAATCAAATGTCACGATAAAATCATATAAGAGAGGTGTTACGTGTTTCGCAGTCACCATATGACATTCAAAAGCACTGTGAAAAAAAAAAAAAATTGCCATTGCCAAATTCCCAAACTTCAAAGAAAGTTGTATAAATTATTAAAACTAGATAGAGGTATATCTTAACTTTAAGATTACTTTTATCAGTAACAATTTACAATAATGTTTCATTAGTTTGCATTAATAAATTACTTTGGTAAAAGACCCCTGTGGTCAAAATCAAGTTTTTTATGTTTGTATGTCTGTGTGGTGTTTTTAATATGCTTTCACACAAACAATGTGCAAATTTATAAGTCAACTAGCCTAGAAATCTAGACGCACCCTAGCGGCAGCAAATTTAATCTGCCCGCGAGTGTCGTCTAGGAACTCTCAATACCCTTCTGAGCTGTATTCCCCTCACTCTGGACGGGCCAATCACATCGTGTATAGAGTCGGCGGGCGGGGCCATAATGACGACGGCCGAGTTGCGTTTGCGTGCTTCTAGTAAACACAGAAACTGGCGAACGGCGACGGTCTTTCGATCAGCTTTGACGGCGATTCTTGAAGACTTGGAGTTAAGCTTTTCTCTGAGAAAAGAACAAAAACGGCACTGAAGTCATTCTTAAAAAGGGAACATGTGTTCGGAGTTTAGCCGACCGGATACGGCGAATGTTTAATCTATCAACAAGCTCTGTTTCACCTTCGTTTCTCCGGTTGGTTGTAGCTCTATCCTATCGCGTGCAGAGGGAGTTTGAAAGACAACCGTTTATCCCGCCCCTCGGATTGAGCCCTGTCAATGGTGAGTTTCCAGATCAAACATCTTGATGTGGGTCTGGCTTATCGGGCTAATCAAACAGCTAATAATGTGTCGCTAATATCACACAAGCCATGTTGCCGTTTAGCCATGTTCCCATTTATATCTTGTGACTTTATATCTTACAATTGTGAGATAAAAAGTCGCAATTACTCTTTTTTTTTTAAATTTAGTGGCAGAAATGGGCTTCCACAGTGCTGCTTATGCGTCTAGTGTAAAAAAGGCTTAAGTGTTGTTCCTCATGGTTTTGTATTAAACTTAACACTTGGTCAAAGACAATGCCAAGTTGGTGGAAGCAGTGCACAAACAGTTGAAAGTTCCGGGTCAGGAAGATATATATAATTTTTGTTTCGTTTTTTTGCTTTATTCAGCAAGGACACATTTTATTAATCAACAGTAAATACTTTTGAATAAATGCTGTTCTTTTAAACTTCTTTTTTTATATAATCCTTAAAAATGTATCACTGTTTCCATATAAAATGTTTTCAACATTGATATAAAAAAAAATGCTCTATAGCATTTCACTCTATAGCAGTGTCACACTGAAGTCTGGCTTCTGAAAATTCAGCTTTGCCAGCAGAGGAATACATTTTCAAATATATTAAAATAGAAAACAGTTCATTTTAACATTACTGTTTTTACTGCTTTTATGATTAAATATGATACTTCTTACAGTATTGTAAACCTACAAAATGCATTTCATAAACATGATTTTATCATATTCAGTGCATGCTATGAAAGTTACAAGTCTGAGACAGTTGAAAACTGAAAAAAGGTTACTGTAGGAGGATGCATTTAAAAAAAGCTACAACCATACATTTTCTAGTTTTGTAAATTTGTGAAATGCTCTAATCTAACATTAGCATATCAGAGTCTATCGACCTTATGTAAAACATTAATACTTGTGATGTGACTAACCAACCTCCAGTATATCCACTCTGATTAATTGATTGTGAATAAGCAATCTTTCTCAGATCTTTCCCCCACTAAACTGTGAATTATTCAGCGAGGGGTGATGTTTTTAACTCAAGGACATTCGGTTTGGTATCCAGACTCACAGGCTCAAGGGCAGAGTGGAAATGAGGGTGTGTGGGAAGCTGTCAGCTTGATTCTTTGAATGTTTTTCCCTTTTAAATGTGAGCCTTTCATTGTGATTTGCCGGGTAAGAATAATTGTGCAGATGAGGATGTTGGCACCCTGGGCATGTTCCTCATGCCAGATCACATGCTAAAGCTCTTTTTAAAGAACTTTCAATGAACGGGGCAAGAGTGGTTATGATGATCTCAGTGAGCTGAGGCATTTGGCTTACGAAATGTCAGCAGGTAACAAGATTTTTCTCGACCGTGTCGTTTACTGCGCATTTCTGCCGATTTGAGTTGGCAGCATCGAGCCGGGGCCAGCGGCATCCGGGCTATCGCTTTTAATTATGATCCCTCATTACGCTGCGCACATTCTGCCGAGCCAGAGGATCCAGGTGTTAACACCCGCACCTAAACCTGCTCTGACAAATGACCTCATCCACCGCTGAAACCCCTCTGGCTGCGCCGCACACATCTGCCAGATGGTGCGCAGAAGAATGCGAAAACGCTGCAAAGAGAGTGCGAATGGAGACATGTGACCCTGACGGAGCACAGCTTATGTAGGTGTTTAATAATATAGACAATAGGAGGACACAGGTGTTCGTTACAGAACAGAGTAAGCTGGGAGCCTGTTATTGATAGAAGATCCTCCAGCTGTTCCAGTATCATTGGGGGAAAAGCTATGTCACACAGACAGGACTGCTGACCCGGGGCGACACATTCAATTGGTCTGCTATTGCATTTTCGCAGGGTGACATTTTATGGTTCCTTTCACATCGAATGCCTGACAATTAGAATAAAGGGCGAGAAGCAATTTGCATATGGCGGCCCATGATGACTGCCAGTTATCTGAGATAGGCATGCTCTTCTCTATTGTTCAGGTTTTTTTTAGCCTTTTCTAATGCTCATGATTGACAGACATAACAGATCTATGCTGATTATGCAGTACGTTTTATGCCTGTTCTATTGTTTTGTGCTTAATTTTAGAGGTTCACCTTAAAATGAAAATTAACTCCTATTTTACTCACCTGTGTTATTCCAATGCCCTATATCCTTATTTCTTTTTTTAACCACAAAAGGAGAAATTTTGAAAAATGTCCTGCACGCTCTCCTCTATATAATGGCAGTAAATGGCGACCAGGCACAAACTTTACAAAATGGATACAAGAGTATCGCATACTGATACAATGAGACATGCACCATATATTGAGAGACATGCACCATATATAGAAAAGTGTTCAGAATGCATATGATAAGGTTTTGCCAGTGAAACTAAATGTATTATTCAATCAAAATACTGAGCTCGGCCATTACTGTGCATGTTCATCATCCGCTCACACATACCATTGTCATAAAAACCGGAATATTCAGCTCACAGAACATTACATAGTAATACAAAAGCCTGAGGACACAATTTACAAAATAATTTACTAATATTTCTAAAATCTGCCCAGGCCCGGTTCTACTGGGTTGATATAGATGCTAAGCACTCTCAAACGCAAGCAAGAGCACCCTCAGTTGATACTGTAATAATATATTGGTGTAACAGACTTGGCAAACAGCGTATATTTGTCTTTGCGTCAGTTGTATCTTTGGTAAGAAATTTAGCCAATCACAGACACTGACCCAATGACCAATCAGGGGTGTTTAAGTTAGTCAGAATCCACTCACCGCTCAAGCGCCTAGTTATGCAGGCTAGCGAAACTTCTTGTTACCAAAGTGTAGACACGGTGTAAGTAAAAGATTTCCTGTGTGTTGTTGGTAGCTTTATTGATTATAACGCAGTTTTGTGAGTTTGCAATGAAATGACAAAGCAACGACGTCCTAGTGACTGTAAAGTAAGCAGTCTTGGCTCGCTTTTGGTGCTACAGCCTATATAATCCCTTGAAAAAAACTAGTTTTTCATGCTTCTAAGAAGACTTATGGACAATTGCATGCTGCAAAGTTTAGGAATGACATCGACATATAAATGCTGGATTCACTCTGCACGGGACAAAAATATGACATAGTAAAATAGTATTTGAATGCATTAAAGCAATGTAAAGGTAGACTAATAGCAAAAATATTTTGGAAATCTCTTCCAGTTATTGGTAAAAGGGATGATTTTTAAATGTCTCACTGTACACTGCTATGGTGGAGCCGTTGCTTAGCCTACATCTGCACTTTACTAGAGCATCCCTCAGTAACTTCAGAAGACTCCTCAGTGATTTCATTCTGGAACTGGGCTTGTCTCAGGCATATCTGTATGAACCAGATTACTCAGAAATCAAGCTTAGGGAGATAGAAGAGGCTGAGGCAGCGGCAGTTACAGTCAGATATTCTGTATAACTCTGTCGTGTTCTGTGAGGTGAATATTCCGCTTGTCATGACAACAGTGCAAGTAATCCTATGGGTGAACTGCTGCTGACGCTCACACTCAAGAAAACGCACAGGAGTACCGGCCAAGCTCATTATTTTGACTGTATATTTTGACCATCCTCATAAAACCTCACAGTATGCCTCCTGAACACTTTCTATGTATAGCGTGCGTCTCATTGCATCTCATACCTTTGCATCTTTTTTGTAAAGTTTGCACCTCGGCGCTATTCACTGCCATTATATGGAGGAGTGCGTGCAGTACATTTTTCAAAATGTCTCCTATTGTGGTCTGAAAAAGAAAAAAGGACAGCCATTGGAATTACACCAGGGTGAGTAAAAGATGACTGAAAAGGTGTCTGCTGCAGCATTTCTAACTTTGTTACTATACTTTGGCATGAATGATACCTCAAAACATGCAGTTTGCTCAGAAGTGGTGTGCTGGTACTTTTTGCCTGGAAATAAAATGGGTGAAATCCAATTGTTACATTAAAGGAGGGACCCAAGCCATATAGGGACAAGAATGTAGTTATATTTCCATCCAAATTATTACTACACTACTGTTCAAAACTTTGGGGTTAGTAAGATTAATATTTTTTAAATAATTTAATAATCTAATTCAGCAAGGATGCATTAAATTGGTCAAAAGTGGCATTTAACCCTAGTTTGTGCTCTGGGGTCTATATGACCCCAAAGCACTTTTCTTTAGTTAAAAAAAATGGTTCCCTTTATCTCAGTGGAATAAAACTTTGTGACTTTTCCTAAGTTATCTATCTGTACATGCACAAAAAAACTGGGCTTGATTCGGTTGTTCTAAAGGCATGTAAAAAAATCTGTCACACTCAGGAGCTTTGGGGTCAATATGACCCCACATTGAAATGAATGGGAAAATCGAAAAAAATGTGTTTTTTATTTTTCATTTGTCAAAAAAAATATATAAATCCAGAATAAATCTGAAAATTTCCATACCACAATGAAGCCCTGGTACTAGAGCAGAAATGTAAAGTGGAACGAACATGATCACTTGCACACACACATGCTCACGCACACAAACACACATAAACAAACACACAGGAGTGACTCCAATTGAAAGCATTTTTTTTAGAAATTGACAAATAAAATCAATAATTCCAGAAAAAAATCTGAAAATTTCTACACAGAAATGAAGGCCTGGTACTAGAGCAAAAATGCAATGTAGAAAAGACATTCTCACTCAAACACACACACACACACACACACACACACATACATACATACTAACAGGAATGACTGCCATAGCCAAATAAAATCAGCCACAAATGCAGAACAAAGATAAAAGGGGTGAGACCTAATGCACACACACACACACACACACACACACACACACACACACACACACACACACACGCACGCCCGCGCACATGTGCACGCATACACGCACATGCGTACTGAGGCACCACCCACATGCGCACTGGCGCATTACGCACGTGCGCCTATGCGCACGCGCACATGGGCACGCGCGCACACACACAGAGAGAGAGAGAGAGAGAGAGAGAGAGAGAGAGAGAGAGAGAGAGAGAGAGAGAGAGAGAGAGAGAGAGAGAGAGAGCTTCTATGGAATTTGTCAAATGAAATCAGCAACAAATGTGAGTACCTGAGTGAATCAGTGAGACCTAATGCATGCACACACACACACACACACACACACACACACACACACACACACACACACACACACACACACACACACACACACACACACACATACACGCAGAGAGAGCAAGGGAGAGATGAAAGGAAACTGACCCGTTCAACTTTGAGAAAGTTTACTCTGAGATCTAAGAGCTGCAACTTTGTTTTGAAAGCAAAGTAATTGTTCCCATAACATATATTCCCATACAAAAGAGGGCCAGAGCATGGACTGATTTTTGTTCATGATACATGTTCATTCACAACATTCTGAACTGCTTTTTTACCATGTGAATTATGTAATAATTTTTGTAGCTAGTTATTGCTTTTATGGTCAGTGTTCAGAATTTGATTATCAAAAAATTATATTGTTATTCAATGTTCATTCTTCACTCCTGGTAATTTATGCATATTGCTGCTGGTTTTTTTATATATATATTATTAAATTAATATCTTCAAAATTCTAAAGTTAATAATTTTTTTCCACATTTGGTTCATTAAAATAAATAATATTCAACTACAATCCGATTCTAAGTCTTGTACTTTAGGTGTTTCTTATGTGGCGATTTATGTGGTATTTTGTTAAAACAGACATTTCAAAACTTATCAAAAACTACCAAAATTCTACTATTTGAAGGAATATTTATTTTTTTATGTCTTGTATAATGTTTATACATGTATAAATTCACAAAATGTATAACAAAAGTTATGATATGAGCAGTTGGCCACATCCAGTAAAATGAATGGATCTCTATTGCCCCCTATGGACAAAACAATTTCTTTCTTAAATTGTAATTCCTTCAAGCTTGTCTTTGACCAACAGATGGCAGAATT
Source organism: Pseudorasbora parva (assembly GCF_024679245.1). Lineage (NCBI taxonomy): Eukaryota > Metazoa > Chordata > Actinopteri > Cypriniformes > Gobionidae > Pseudorasbora > Pseudorasbora parva. The sequence goes on from NC_090176.1 coordinate 31,463,942, forward strand.
GTACAGCTAACACCTATATCAATATCCAGAAACAAATTCATTTTAATTTAGATCATGATTTAAGTATTTTTTTCATAAAAAATTGATATTTCACACGCAAGCTAATGGTATAAATGAGGATTTGTGTGGTAAATAGGTACAAAAGTACTTTGAATATCCAAAAACACAGCATTACTGTATAGATGAGAAGTGAACAAAAAAAATAATATATTATATGTAATATTAAAAATGTATATTTTTTTTACAATCACTCTTTACATTTTGGGGTCATATAGACCCCAAATGCACTGAGTGTAAACAGGAAACTAAGGACATATTAGACCTTTATATAAAAAATATTAATATTATTACAGTTTCTACTGTATTTGTGATCAAATTAATAGTCTTGGGGAGGGTAAGAGACTTCTTTAACCTAAAAATGTTTGCGTGATAGTGTATTGTATACACTAGGGGTCCCCATTCTCAATCCTGGAGGGCCACTGCCGATTCGCACGGGACTACTCTTATCACAGGACCTCGGTGTGCGGCAAAATATGGTAGGTAATTTGCGGGGGAATTTTTTCTTTACAAATTACAGACATGGCCGATTCGCACGGGATTAAAATCACATTCTCTGCAATTATTACAAATCACCAGAGGTCCCTAGATAATACTAGTCCCGTGCGAATGGGGCTAATGTTACATAAAATAATTTACTGGCTATTCAGAATGCGCAGACATAATATCTAGCAAATCTTGTTTACTCTTTCCTCTGTGGAATACAAATGAAGATGTATTTCAGAATACTTATTTTTGGGTGAACTATCCCTTTTAGTAAACACTTGGCAAACACCATAAGACACCCTAACATGAGCCTAGCAACTCCGTAGCAACCACCCCAGAATATCCTAAAAAGCACATAGCAACTCCCTAGCAACTGCCAAGCACAACATGTTCCTGGATCCTGAAACAATATTCCATTCAACCAATCAGATTTAATGGACAAGTTTACAGTTACAACCAGACCTTACAACCTTTCACTCTGATTTTATGGATAATGTATGGGTGGTGTTAAATTTAGGGATAGGGACACAATTTTAGAAAGGATATTTTCTTCCAGGAAAACAAAATATGTTTACCCAGGAATGTGTCCAACTCTGAAAATCGTTAGCATAACAGTCGATTTTTGCACCGATAAGTATCATTCATATTTTATTCAAAAAGTCTGTTTTTCATTACAATGTTGGAAAACAGATTGTTTTTATATATCACAGCATGTGCGATTAGTTTATTTTTTTCAGGTCTTAAATTTGTATTCGTGTATGTCAGTTCTGTGCTCTAGCTTATCTTGTTCTATTTTCCCAGAATACTTCTGTTGTTTTGACCATCTTTTGTTTTCCAGCATGTTTCGTCCTGTACTATCTTAATTACCCTCAGGGGCAGAATGGCTTGTTCCCGTGACAACGGACAGTCAGGCAGCTGCATTGGGGTGACAAATTAAAGACCAAATCGATCACCATAATAACAGTAGAGATAAAAAAAAAAAAAAAAAAACCTCTGGTCTCTCATGCCTTCCCTCACATTCTACTTCCTTGCATTGTATCTGTGTCTTGTCTGCCCCAGGCCACTGTATGTTTTTAGGAAACTGGTGGTTGGCAGGGTAGTAAATAGCAGTGTTTGTTCACCACGCTTCATTTAATGAGGACGAGATTAAATGAAGGCAGGATGATTGTGCTTAAGGGGACGGGCCAATGAAAGTCACACGATGAAGAGAGATGGAGTAATGAGGGGGAGGGGTCAGGGCTGTCCAAGAGTGATCAATAACCCTTGAGCAAATTATTATTGGCTTGTCGGCCTCAAAACGCTAAAGCATGTTTAAAAAAAAACAAAACGATTCTGTTGCTCGCTTTCTAAACATGTACAAAAGTCGATGAAAACCTCTACACTGGAGAATAACTGTCATTTGCAGTGTCACGTCAATTTTCTGTGCTCATTGACTGAAAAAAAGCTGCACAATGTGACATCCAATAGTTTCTGATTGACTGCAATTTATGTTTAATAGACTGTAGTGACCTCTCTCACTTTTCCCCCATTCATTTTCTCCAAAGACACTTAAAGAATTCTTCAATAAAAAGTTTAAAACACTGAACCAAAAAGAACTAGTTTTGACTTAAAGGGATAGCACCCAAAAATGAAACACACTCTGAAGTTGTTCCAAACCTGTATGAATTTCTTTCTTCTACTGAACACATAAGAAGATATTTGTATTTTTTCCCATACTATGGAAGTCAATGGGGTCCATCAACTGTTGGTTACTCATATTCTTCAAAATAACCTTATAACGGGATAATTTTATTTGTGTTTAGCAGGAGAAATAAATTCATATAGGTTGGGAGCAACTTGAAGGCGAATAAATGATGACAATTTTCATTTTTGGGTGAACTATCCCTTAAAAACGAAACACTTGATTTGAAGACAAACAAGTGTATGAAAATTAGAAAAAAATCAAAAGTACAAGTGTACTGTATAAAAAAATAAATACAATAAGGACAAGTAGAACACATTTGAATTAAAGGTCCCATGGCATGACATTTTTATTTTATGAGGTTTTTCAACATTAATGAGTTCCCCTAGCCTGAATGTTGTCCCCAAGTCGCTAGAAATTTTGATCAGTATAAAACGAGATCTGGCTGTCTTTCTCTGCCTTTGAGAAAATGAGAGCTCAGATGAGCTGATCTTGAATTCTCCTGTTATGACGTCATACCAGGAAAGGTTACCGCCCCTTCCTCTGCTTTGCCCGCCCAGAGAATTAGTAGAGAAAGGAGTCAGTTTATCAGTGGATGTCAGCAGCACAGGCTTTACACGGATTCAACAGCACCAACACAAACAGTGAGTAACAGTGTTCATTAATGTCTGATCTGGGATCAGTGAGTTTTGATGTGTAGCTAATCATTCAAGTTCACACACACTTTCTTTCTAAATAGTTTAATACTGTCAGTCCTGCAGTTGGCCATCTTGATGCATCAGTGAATCAAGCCAGTGACTAAAACCATCAACTTCACCTCTTTTCTGTTACAGGGTATATGCAGGAATCCTGAAGTTAATTTCAAGACCCCGCGGATACCCTGTGTTAGCAGCATTAAACAAATCTGTTATTTAAATGATTAAACTACAGAGAGCATTCAAGGAATACTCATTATAATTTTCGGATTGGTCAATCACACGTTTGAATGACGCTGCTCATTATGCTCAACAGAAGCTCTTACTGTATCTGCAGGCTTTCTTAAGCAAATGGAAATCCTACTTAAAGAGGTTTTCCACATTATTAAACAAGTTCTCATGCAATATGGGGAGGAGGAAAGATCTTTCCGGAGATAAAAAGCATGAAATGGTGCAATGTTACGCAAAAGGCATGAAAACAACTAATATTGTGTGAAAACTTAAAAGAGATAATCGAATTGTCAAAGGATGTGTGAGTAATTTACAGCACAAGAGAACTCAGTCAGATAAAGGTTTATTAAGGGAAGTTTCTGTCAAACAAATTAATTGTATTTAACCAGCAGCCATATCACCCTGTAGCCCAAGACTGGTTTCCCACTGAAGCTAAGCAGGGCTGAGCCTGGTCAGTACCTGGATGGGAGACCAACTGGGAAAAGCAGGTAGCTGCTGGTAGAGGTGTTAGTGAGGCCAGCAGGGGCGCTCACCCTGTGGTCTGTGTGGGTCCTAACACCCCAGTATAGCGATGGGGACACTATACTGACAAAGAGCACCGTCCTTCGGATGAGATGTTAAACCGAGGTCCTGACTCTCTGTGGTTGTTAAAAATCCCAGGATGTCCTTCGATAAAGAGTAGGGGTGTCACCCCGGCATCCTGGCCAAATTTGCCCATTGGCCCCTGTCCATCATGGCCTCCTATTCATCCCCCTCTCCTGATTGGCTTCATCACTCGGTCTCCTCTCCACCAATCAGCTGGTGTGTGGTGGGCGTTCTGGCGCAATATGGCTGCTGTCGCATCATCCAGGTGGATGCTGCACATTAGTGGTGGTTGACGAGATTCCCCCTTCTATGTAAAAGCGCTTTGAGTGCCTAGAAAAGCGCTATATAAATGTAACGAATTATTATAATTATTATTAAAAAACATTTTTTTTTAAAAAGCCAGCTATATTTGAAGATGCTGGTGTCACTGGAGTCTCAAGAACTCTCAGTGCAGGCTGGTAGTTGTGCATAAAGTTGCATTTCTGCCACCCCTAACCAAAGCTTTGACTGATCACATCTAAATTTTTAGTTGGCCAAACTGAATTTCTGTGAATTAAATTGCATCATTTCACAGAAATTCAATTTGGCCAACTGAAAAATTTAGATGTGATCAGTCACTAGAATTTTTTTTTATATTGTGGGTGTAGAAATACATTGCAGTGGTCCTTGTCCCTCATGAAAATCCCCTTATAACCTTAAGAATCCTTTATCTGACAGAGTTCATCTGAGCTCTAAATCACTCACAAATGTTTTTGACAGACCTTTTGCAAGACATTGCACCATTTCATGCTTTTCATCTTTATCTGCATCAGAACTGTGACTTGTTTAATAATGTGGAACAACCTCTTTAATCTTCTTTTATCTGCAGACCTGGCAAACTATTTTATGTGAAAATCAAGTTTTTAATGTTGTTTATATGTCTGAGTGGTGTTTTTAATATGCTTTAATACAAACCATGTGCAAATTCATAAGTCAACACCATTGCTGAGTATTTTCTCCTTAACACTGCAGTGAAAAAATAGATGGTCTCAAAAACACGTTTTGAAATCGTTGTTTCTTACGTCACAAACTACCTTGTAAATAATCACGGTGTCGGAGGGTTTTAGAATACTACTAGCTATGCCCGCTCTGAAGAAGTGGACCGAGCATCAAGAGAAGCCAGATTATCCCAGTATATGTTTCTGTTGATATGATTAATCAGGTAGAGATTTAACAATATAGTGGATGAATTATGTATGATATACAGTATGTATTACAATGTTGTGATGAACTGTAACCTTTCTTCACTGACATTTTGAGTTGTTCAAAGCGTTTCCAAAGATGCTGATTTTCAGAAGGCAGCTTTCTGACTCTAAGATGGTAAATAGGAACATAGTTTTAGTGTAACATCAGCATCACATTGTTAGCTATGTGATAACATAGTCAAGCCAAAGCCTAATAATATTAATTACTGTTATGTGTTTGATGTTGCAAATAGCCATACATTAAAAAACCGCATTACCATTCAGATGCATCGAATTGTAGACAAGCCTGTATAATTCACTCTTCCACTTCTTTTGAATCAGTTTCTGGTTTAAACATGTATTGCTGAATTAAATCAGTATTTCCACTTGCCATTGTGCAGTGTTTACTACAGTAAAGTCGACAGAGTGGGTCTCTGAGCTGGTATGAGTGAGTGGAGGTGGGGATCATTTGCATATTCATAGATCCACGTATACTAAACAAAGCTATTTAAGCTATTTTAAGGCATGAATAATTTTTTAGACGGAAAAAGAAATTTGTGTCATTTTGGAGATCAAAGATTAGTTTTATGGGATAAAATTGACTTCAGGGGGACTTGTCTTGACTTGTCAGACAAACCTGTCTGAGATTGACACCATGTATCTAAAAACAAATCTGAATGTTTGTTATACTGAAATTCTATGTCACTTCCATAGTATAATTTGGAACGCAGTGAAATAGCAGTGAATAGTGACCAGCATCTAGCTTTAAAAAAAAGATGCAAAAGTATCACAGAATGGTCCGATTTTACATGTGTTCCAAGTGTTCCAGGGGTATACGATAGGGTATAGTGAAAGACAGCCCAAAATGTAATATATTATTTTAAAAACAATCCTGACCATGGCCATTGGACTTCTGTCCAAGACTACTCGGCATGCACATTTGTGAGACTCTATTAGCGCCGCAGTTCACTCCGTCTCACCCAGAAAAAACACACACTTTGAGAGAAATCAAGACTAATTGTTGTGCTCAATTCACGATGGCTAGAGCTGCCCAGCAAAACAGAGAATCAGCTCGTTTATTAAAGGGTATACACTAGTATCATACAGTGGCTGTTGGAAATTGAGAAACAATCTGTTGGAAACAATAACGTGTCCCAGAAGTTCCTTTTCATCTGTCCTTATTTGACTCTTTTTTTTTTCTCCTTCTATTTTAGCGCTTATTTTGGCGTGAGCACACCTGCGTGTGTCAGACACAGACCTTCCGGATCACTGTCACTCCATTAGCGTATAATGTCAAAACTATTTTCTATATCTCTCTGTCTCGCTGTCTCACAGAGCTGATCATTCCAGAAGGTGATGGTTTCAGGGCATGCTTACTGTGTCACTCAGTTTGGGACAGAGAGAAAAAGGCTGCAATTAGCCTAGAGTGGGGTGCCATTACTCCACCCTATAAAAAGGACAAAAGAAAACCAGAAAGGATTACAGGACGAGTGGGAGAAACAAAAGGGAAGTTTTGCCAAATTGCAAGCGATCTGATGAGTTCTACAGAGACATGTGTGATTTGATAATGATCCTATTGGCATGACCACAGGATGGGACGCTGTGCTCATGTGATGCGTGTAGATGAGGGTCAGCAGAACGGAGATGAAGCTGTGAACATAATTGAGTTTTTCACACTCCTCCTTCTCAATTCACTCCTTAGCTCTTACTCGCTCTCTCTTTGGGGCTAGTGCGAGAATCCTGCTCAAAATGAACAATTTGTTCCATCTGCTCTAAAATCAATTACTTCCCCTGCAAGCCAGCAGAAAAATGGTTTCTGGGATATGCAAGAAATGCCTAAAGGGCAGAGAGAAACATGTGTACACGCTAAAGAGAGAATTGATGAGTTTAGGGAGGTATAAAAAGAAAAAGAAGGGAAAGAGATTAAAAAGCATTTCATTAAGGAAGAGTTCAGCCAAAAACGAAAATCCTTTTTACTCGCTCCAAACACATGACTTATTTTAACGTCATTAACTTCTTGTTCAAAGAACTGTTGAATAAATACATAATTTACATTATACTACATTGTTTAGTTGTTGTTGCTATTTTTCATTGACATGACAGATCGGAATGCTTGCTTTGAAATACGGTTGACTCAACAAATCTCCCACTAATTGGATAAGAATTCACCAGTTCAGTCACTCATAAACAATAGCACATGAAGTGCAGATACTATTCCTACTGTCGTCTATTGGACAAAGAAACACTTACGCTAATAAACACACACACACATACACACAAACACACACGCACAAAGGGGTCAGTGCACATCTGGAGACAGAGCGATGTAATGTGAACAGACAGACAGACATGCCGCGAACTCAATCACTATGACAAGCCAAAGGACCGAGAAAAGGAAGCATCTAAAGAAAACAGACAAAGCAACAAAGGTAAAAGAATAGGGGAGACCGGGTAAGGTTGTAACACTTTTTTCTTCGACACCTAATACTACCCTTTTTTTAGCTGCACCTCTGAAACCTTTAGGCAAAGTACCCGCATTTGTCTGCTACAAATGGCAACAATTTACATTTCTTCAACTATATTACAGACTGTTTGAGATGACAAATACAAATTGGTCCTTCATTACAACCTACCTAACACATACTGGGGTAAGTAACAGGTAGACAAAATACACATAAACTAAGTGTACTTCAAGTGATATGCCACAACAACATGAATGGCTGCAACAATAAATTATGCGTGAATATGGGGAGTGTATGTGCATTTGTGTGGGTAAGTGTGTGTGTGTGTGTGTGTGTTCTTGTAGCCATTAAAATGACTTAGAATACATTTTATCACTACAATAAGGCAATAATATTTGGTTCAAATGAAGTTTTAAAAGCAAATAATGGTTTACTTATAATAAAGGTAAATTATGGTTTTATAGAACAACATAGTTAAAATACATAATATAACATGCATTATAAACAAACATCTTATGTACATTAAGTAAGCCTACTATAACAAATGCCTGCAAAGGGCGCCATAGGATGATTGTTGTTCTCCCACTTCACAGCAGATAAAATCCTTGTTCAATACTGGCAAAACGTCATTTAATTCAAATGTTCACTTAAAGGTGCAGTTTTTTAGCAGTAAAATATAAAAAATACCAGGCCAGTGATATATATTTTGTTCAGTTGAGGTCCTACAATATCCCAAATTGTTTCAGCTATTTGTAATTTTTGAGAAAATTGCTATTTTAACCAAGGACCCGGGACGTCTGAGGGAGTCGCCTGTCAATTGCGTCATATCTGCGTTACCCTCGGCCCTGCTCTGCTTCATACTACTGTAGGTTAATAATCACATCCATGAACATGATTTCTGCCTGAGTCCAATCTATTCTTTTCCACTGGCTGTGAAGTGAATATGTCCCTCGGTTTCCAGTTTTATTCTGCAGAAAAGCTTTACTCTTAGTGTGAACAAGTGTCACAGCAGCCGCTGAGCGAATGCACAGAGTATTATGTCATAACATCATTTTAAACACACTTAAATGTATCTAATATGATAAACAGAGCTGCGTTACCTCATACTCATGACTGGAAAAGTGGAAAAGGTGCCCACCATAGTGTACCGTCCCGTCATAATAAAAGTCCCGCTGCTCGCAAGCAGTTTGCCTAACATAGCTCCAGCGGCCTTCCTCAAATCCCACAACACTCGGTCCTGCTCTGCTTCATACTACTGTACGTTAATAATCACATCAATGAACATATTTTCTGCTGGAGTTCTGTCTATTCTTTTCCACTGGCTGTGACGTGAAGAACACATGTCCCAAGATTCTGCGTTCAAACTTGCCGTCATCAAACTATGCCTATGTTTTGAATAGGCGCCCTCTAACGGATGAAAAAGTTAGATAGTTTAGCTTTAATCTTTAAGATTTGGCAACTTCTTTACAATAACAATACTACAGCCGGTGTAATTTCTTGAACGAAAATATGCAACAAAACATGCAAACTCAAGCATTTATTTTGAAATCATGATGAACCGTTTCTAGGCTATATTTAGAAACATATTGATCTTGTGTTGGCATAGGTTTATAAATTTAACCTGATTTAACTGATTTAAAGCGACAACAGTTGTTCACATGGAGCAAGAAGGAGACTTAAAAAACCGACACTCATTTAAATATAAATCCGCAGCCACAGGGCATATATTTATTTAATTGCTTTCTTGTTGTTGTGAGTTTACTATTTACAGCATATAGAAATGTTTCAAATGATACGCAATATTTGAGGTCAATGGATTATAGAACGTTTATATTTCCTGACTAGTTTAATTACCACAAGTTGAGTTTTTTTTTCCCTGTGACTGAATTGATCGACTATTAGGGGGCAACCCTAAATAATAATAATTTAATAGACCCTTTTCACTGACTGTAATAATGCGTTTCCACAGTTATCACACTGCAAATCTCGTAAAGTTTTGTCAAAATGAACACTTTTGTGAGGGTGTTTCTAAAAGGCCTTAGGGAGTAACCGACCAATGTAATCAACCTCTCTATATTTCATCCCTCTTTTGAAAAGCTGTGAAAAATCTACCACAGAGTTTTTCTTTTGCTATTGGAGCAAATGGAAATACAGAATTAATATTTGCTGTCATTTCCCATTCACCGCTATAGTTTACCCAACTATGATGACTTCCCCTTAGGAGATCCCCTAAAATGTGAAAAGTGTCTATATACAAATGTAATACAGTATAATTTAATATAATTCATAAAAATAAAATAACAAATGAATATATTAAATATTAAAAATATATATAAAAAAAATTGTAACCATTTTTAGACTGTGAGATACACACACACACACACACACACACACACACACACACACACACACATACACACACACACACACACACACACACACACACACACACACACACACACACACACACACACACACACATATATATATATATATATACAGAGAATAAGACAAAGAAAATGAGAGAAAATTAAATATAAATGAAGAGAGTAGTGTGCACTCTTCTAAAAGTAAAGTGGGCACTTCATTATGTTGTTTTCCAAACCCTGCCGATGCATCTTTCCTTCAACCTTTCCCCTCTCTCTCTCTCTCTCTCTCTCTCTCTCTCTCTCTCTCTCTCTCTCTCTCTCTCTCTCTCTCTCTCTCTCTCTCTCTCTCTCTCTCTCTCTCTCTCTCTCTCTCTCTCTCACACACACACACACACACACACACACACACACACACACACACACACACCTGACATTAACCTGAGGTTTTCGTGCATACTCCGCTGAGCTGAACATTACGACACCGCAGATATTAATGTGAGGCCTGCTCGTGTGCATACTGATAACAATTCCAAACAATACATGAATATTCAATATATAACAAACCTCTTTTCATAAATCACCTCGTTTCCTTTGTAATGATGAATGGCATTTGACAACACATAATAACACAACAGAGCATTCATCTGCAAAATGAAAAACTTAATCTCACATGAAATGAGATCTTATTGCTTTAACCCCACAGAGGCGATATCAGACAATCATCTGTGTCACTGCATTGTTTCTGTTATGTTAAATCACTAATTAATTACTTCTTCCTGTAAGACCTTTCTCCAGCGACTCCATCTTATTGTCTTTGCTGCTTTGTTAGATGTGTGGGACATCGAATTTGTATTTGTGTTCAACTACAGACTTTAACAACACTGAATGACAGAAACAGGGTGAGACACATTGTCACATTTTGACAAATACACAATAATAGTTGTTGGGAAGTCACTTGTCATTGTTAAAGTAATAGTTCATAAGTGAGAAATGTGCATTCATCATGTGTCATCATTTACATGCACCCTCTGTTTACAGTTTTTCTCAATTGCTAAAACACTGAAACCCATTGGAGTTGCCTGAACTCATTTAGCGTGCAGTCTGTTGTCAATACCTTAAACCATTTCACATGGTAAAACACAATTTGCAGATCTCACTTAGACTTTTCAGCAAAACTCTAAACACATTCTCATTCTCAAGACACATTCTGCTCTCTAATACACGTCATTCATACGGGTAAACTGAAGTGGCAACAATCAAATACAAATAGAGAACACAATGTCATTGAATGAACACAACCACTCAAAAACTGATTTAACCTTTTTCAAATGATGAGACAACCAATATAAGTACAGTGCATTGTAGGCTGTATACTGTACAATTAACAAATTGTATAGCCCTGAACATTTTGCTTTCCATTTGTTAACAGTGCTGACTGCTCAATAGATTTGGACTGGTTGCAGGTTCATATCAACAAAGAACAAGAATTACAGCAACACAGAGACAAAGGATAAGTTTGTGAGATGCAGGGTACAGTACTGTAAAAATCAGCCCGATCTAATGTAAATACATATTTATAGCACGAATTGTATTTATTTTGCGATTTATACAGCAAAATTAGTTTTTACATGAATTTATTACGCAGTTTTCGGGTATTATGTGCATGCACTCCACACAACTAAACCTACTAAAGGTGTGACAATGCAAATCATATGCACATTGCTTATAAATCGCACAATGAATACAATTTGTGTGTGTTATATGCACATTTCCACATTCCACACCACTAAACCTACCCAAGTAAGTTATAGACACTCACTTGGGTAGTTTTTTTTTCTCAAGACATTTTTTGCTGTATTGTTTACTGATTGCTTGATAGTGTTTATGATTTTGATCACTTTGTTTATGATTTGAGAGCAGTGTTTGATTTTGAACACAGGTAAAACTGTTTTGAGGCGAAGGTTTCATTTTGCAAGAGTCAGAGGTTTTGTGAATAGTGCTTGAAGAGGAGGTTTTGTGTTTAATGGTTTCAGAAAATGGAGCAAGGGGCATATTGTTTGTTTATTAGTACTTATACTGCCATATTCTACAAGAACATATTCTAGATCCAGTAACCCTACTCCAAACCTAAACATAACCACTACAAAAATTACTTGACTTGATATCAATAGCAAATCAGTAAATAATAATAATTTAAAAAAAACCTAGTAAATAGTGAATATATGTTTTCTAATCTAAAGTGTTACCATTTTAGTAGAACTACAAGTCCTGTACACCCCTGCATGATAGTAGTTTTTAAAATACATGCACTATTTTGGGTGCTCCGTGGCTTTAATTGTGTCCAACAGTGTTAATTATGTTCCCCTCACATGCCAACTGCAGGAGGTAAAGCAAGACCATTGAACTCAGCTGACAGATACAGTGTCTTCTCTCGCACTGACAGTGATTCAGCATCATCGTCAGCAGCTCTGTGGCATTACCAGAGATGTTACAGACCGCAAGACGATCGAATAAATCCAGCCTGAATGCTGCTATGAGCTCAAATGCCAAGTACGTTCCAATAGCCTTAAATCCCACACCTAGTTTACCGTACTCCTGTAATCTCTCTGGGTCCATGGATGGCCCCACTATATTTATCTAATGCTGGGATTAGTCTAGTACAGCACACTTCTCAATGAAATGCTTCTGAATATTTCTAGCACAGAGCTGTGAGTAAGGTTATGCAGAGGTCTGCTGTCCTTTTGCCCATAACTGTCTATCATTCACGCACAGCGCTTAAGGTCTTGTGTTTTATGTGGATAATTCCTTGCAAGAGGCAAACAGGCCCCTGCTACACCTTCTGCTCCAAATAATAAAGTGTAGCTAATACAGCATCCTACCAATCCTCTCTCTCTCTCTCTCTCTCTCTCTCTCTCTCTCTCTCTCTCTCTCTCTCTCTCTCTCTCTCTCTCTCTCTCTCTCTCTCTCTCTCTCTCTCTCTCTCTCTCTCTCTCTCTCTCTCTCTCTCTCTCTCTCTCTCTCTCTCTCTCTCTCTCTCTCTCTCTCATACTCACATTGCAGCAGCCAGTTGGCAGGTCCCTCCCTATTACCCTTTCACTGCCCTCTCTCTCTCTCTCGCTCTCTCTCTCCCTCTCTCTCTCTCCCTCTCTCTCACACACACACACACACACACACACACACACACACACACACACACACACACACACACACACACACACACACACACACACACACACACACACACACACACACACACACACACACACACACACACACACATCACTATCAGGAGATATTGATTTTGTAGCCCAAAGGCTTTTACAGCATAAGGGGCAGAGTTCTCTATCATCAATGCACAAGCAATCACACACCCATGAAAATGCTTTACACAAATCTGCACAGTTACACAAATTACACAAGGGTGAGTGTGTGTGTGTGTGAGCTGGTCCAATATGCAGAACCTGTGCTTGTAATAGCAAGATTTAACATTTTATCCAAAAACTAGTAAGTTGTGCTAATATGCTAATGATAAGAAGGATGCTCCAACAGGTAACCAACAAAGCAAAAAGCTCAATGAAAAATAATGAGTTGAGATGAATGTTGAATATCAATAAACTTACAAAACAGAAAATGACTTTCAATCTCTTTATCGCACTTCTAAAATATATAAAATGTCTTATATACACAACCGTTCTCAAAAAATTATTATATTGTGATAAAGTTCATTATTTTCCATAATGTAATGATAAAAATTAAACTTTTATATATTTTAGATTCATTGCACACCAACTGAAATATTTCAGGTCTTTTAATACTGATGATTTTGGCATACAGCTCATTAAAACCCAAAATTCCTATCTAAAACAATTAGCATATTTAATCCGACCAATAAAAGAAAAGTGTTTTTAATACAAAAAAGTCAACCTTCAAATAATAATGTTCAGTTATGCACTCAATACTTGGTCGGGAATCCTTTTGCAGAAATGACTGCTTCAATGCGGCGTGGCATGGAGGCAATCAGCCTGTGGCACTGCTGAGGTGTTATGGAGGCCCAGGATGCTTCGATAGCGGCCTTAAGCTCATCCAGAGTGTTGGGTCTTGAGTCTCTCAACTTTCTCTTCACAATATCACACAGATTCTCTATGGGGTTCAGGTCAGGAGAGTTGGCAGGCCAATTGAGCACAGTAATACCATGGTCAGTAAACCTTTGGCACTGTGAGCAGGTGCCAGGTCGTGCTGAAAAACTAAATCTTCATCTCCATTAAACCTTTTCAGCAGATGGAAGCATGAAGTGCTCCAAAATCTTCTGATAGCTAGCTGCATTGACCCTGCCCTTGATAAAACACAGTGGACCAACACCAGCAGCTGACATGGCACCCCAGACCATCACTGACTGTGGGTACTTGACAATGGATTTCGGGCCTTTTGGCATTTCCTTCTCCCCAGTCTTCCTCCAGACTCTGGCACCTTGATTTCCGAATGACATGCAAAATTTGCTTTCATCCAAAAAAAGTACTTTGGACCACTGAGCAACAGCTGTAGCCCATTTCCTGCACACGCCTGTGCACGGTAGCTCTGGATGTTTCTACTCCAGACTCAGTCCACTGCTTCCACAGGTCCCCCAAGGTCTGGAATCGGTCCTTCTCCACAATCTTCCTCAGGGTCCGGTCACTTCTTCTCGTTGTGCAGCGTTTTTTGCCACACTTTTTCCTTCCCACAGACTTCCCACTGAGGTGCCTTGATACAGCACTCTGGGAACAGCCTATTTGTTCAGAAATTTCTTTCTGTGTCTTACCCTCTCGCTTGAGGGTGTCAGTGATGGCCTTCTGGACAGCAGTCAGGTCGGCAGTCTTACCCATGATTGCGGTTTTGAGTAATGAACCAGGCTGGGAGTTTTTAAAAGCCTCAGGAATCTTTTGCAGATGTTTAGAGTTATTTAGTTGATTCAGATGATTAGATTAATAGCTCGTTTAGAGAACCTTTTCATGATATGCTAATTTTTTGAGATCATCAGTATTAAAAACAATAAAAGACCTGAAATATTTCAGTTGGTGTGCAATGAATCTAAAATATATGAAAGTTTAATTTTTATCATTACATTATGGAAAATAATGAACTTTATCACAATATGCTAATTTTTTGAGAAGGACCTGTATTTCACTTGGCACAATGCAGTCAGGCAAGTACTTTACACCACTGCATCCAATGCTTTGCATTGCACTTGTTGATGTAAGGCTCGGATGCAGCTGTTTGGCCATGGAAACCCATTCCATGAAGCTCTCTATTCTTAAGCTAATCTGAAGGCCACACGAAGTTTGGAGGTCTGTAGCTATTGATTCTGCAGAAATGTGGCGACTTCTGCGTACTGTGCACCTCAGCATGTGCTGACCCCACTGTGATTTTACATGGCCTACCACTTAGACTTTGTGGCTGAGTTACTGTGGTTCTCAATTGCTTCCACTTTGTTATAATACCACTAACAGTTGACTATGGAATATTTAGTAGTAAGGAAATTTCCTGAATGAACTTACTCCACAGGTGGCAACCTATCACAGTACCACACTTGCATTCACTGAGCTCCTGAGAGCTACCCATTCTTTCACAAATGTTTGTTAAAGCAGTCTGCATGACTAGGTGATGATTTTATACACTTTTGTCTATGGAAGTGATTAGAAGACCTGAATTAAATTATCTGGGGTGTCCCATTATTTTTGGCAATGTAGTGTATATTGAAGATTGTGAAAAAGCTGAAAAAAACATACATCACTGTTACTTAGGGTACTGCCCCAGTGAAAGCACAGCTTTTTTTCTTAGAGTGCAGATATATCTGTCAGTCTAAGCCACTGTTTGGACATTTAGACATATACATTACATATTAAAAGCACACAATCAAAATTCTGTCAAGTAGACCGCAAACAGAGATGTTGGGCCAATATCTCTATGGTTGTTTCCTCTGAACTGCTCTCAGAGGGCACATGCAGTATATCTAAGCTTTTACTCATCTGTGGCCATTTCTGCTTTTCAATCCCACTGTTTTCACTTCCATCCATTTACAGGATTGGCAAACACATTTTCATAATGTAGCCAATACATAAACACACACACAAAAAAAATCTGCCCATACAAATGTGCAGTTCTTTGTGGCATTCACACAAACATACACACGCCTACATGCCCACACACACACAAATGTGTCCGTAAATGCACAGAGATTTTGACAGCAAAAAGAGAGAGTGCAGCAATCATCATGTTGTTGCCACTGAAAACAACCCCAATTACCATCATCGGTGGTTTTGTCTGCAGTTGACATCACTGCAGGAATGATTTGAATCATGATGTACACATCAACATGTCAAAAGTTGAAGCAGTATGGGTTCATTATTGGAAATTCAAAATAGTTTAAAGCTTCAGTGTGTAATTCAGTGCTTTTGAACATATCGCACGTCCACTTTCATGCACTCTTTCACATGTTTTCGAAATTACCAAATGAGGCATTTCGTTCAAGAAACAAGACAATCTCATTCATGAAGAGATTAAATGGACAAGGTTTTTTGTTTGTGAATGAACTGAACAAACAAGGCATATCGTTTTTGAACAAAGTGAACTGTACCCTTAAAAGGACAACTTTGTACCATTTTTACAACAAAAAGGTTCATATTAAAGGTACGAATAAGGTACGAATTTGTACTCAAAGGTACTAATATGCACCTTTTAGGAGTTAAAATGGTACAAAAATGTTCTTTTAAGGGTACTGCCCAAGCGACAAGCTGTTGTACCCCTAAAGGTTAATCCGTTTTGTCTGTGTGCTGAACAGTTTATTCAGTTTGTTCGTCACAAATTAACTGAACTTGTCGACTGTTACATTTGTGGAGGGAGTCAAACTTGTTCCATCTAGATTCACAAATTTTAAAGTAAGAATAGTAAGACTTTTGCTTTGGTTTTTAATATCTTTACAAACTAATGGCTAAAGTGGATCTTTCAGAACACCATTCATAACAAAAAGACTCACTTATTGCCACTGTTGAGAAAAGTTACTTTGAAAAAGTAATGCATTACAAAATTGCTTTACTCAGTTACTTTTTTTAAAAGTAATGTTGCGTTACTTTTGTAAGCCCTGAACGGCCATAGATAATGTTTTTTTTCTGTCTTATGTTGTAATCTTGAGATGACAAAAATTGTTGTCTACACTGTTGCAGTAGCAACAACCAACTTTCACACGCATCCGATCAACGGATAAGCCATCGGGATCTTTCAACAAAATTTTGCTTTGCTTAATAAAAATGTTATTTGTGTAAATAACATGTTTAAACTATAAAAGCGCCGGGGGAGTGCCTTCAGAAGGATAGCAAAATATTCTGTAACTATTCATAAAATCATTAAGTTTCGATTCAGCCCATTTTATTTTCCTCATTCGTGTAAAATAAAATTACATTACATAATTTGTTTGTTATTATAGTGTCCTACTATTCTGTAGGATAGGCTGTGACTGTGTGTTGCTTCTAGCCATGCTATTCCATTAAAAAGAGGTGCAGTACTCCATATTTCTAAAAACAAACAAACGTTTAGTCCATTCTGTTTGAGAAGAGTGTTTATGTGTGTGGTTTGCTACAAATACATGTACAAAATACAATAGTTTTAATTACACAGTATCACTGAATTAAATGATATGCTGCTACACATCTTTACAGGCTATAAATCATATTTCTTATCAATAGGCTATATACATTGAGTGACAAATTAGAGTGACAATGTGGCAAATTAACAGCTATTTAGGCTGCTGATTAAAGGGTTAGTTCACCGAAAAATGACATTTCTTTCGTTAATGACTCACCCTTTTAAGGACATGTTGTTCCACACCCTTAAGACCTCTGTTCATCCTCGGAACACAGTATATTTTAGTCCGTGTTCCTCAAATATAGCATCAAACAGTCATGAATCATGATTCGGATCGCGTGTCAAACTGGTAAACTGCTGAAATCACGTGCCATTGGCGATATGAATCGTGAATCAATCTGCTGATTCACGACCGTTTGAATCTTTATTTGAGGATAAATGAAACGCGGAAGAGAAGACAATGCTGAATAAAGTCGTATTTTTTGTTATTTTTGGACCGAATTGTATTGTCGACACTTCAAAAGAGTCTAACTAACCAACTGATGTCACATATGGACTACTTTGATGATGTTTTTATTACCTTCTGGACGTGGATAGCAAGTGGGCATACATTTACATTTAAAGGACAGAAAGCCCTCGGACTAAATCTAAAATATCTTAAACTGTGTTCCGAAGATGAACAGAGGTCTTA
This sequence comes from Pseudorasbora parva, assembly GCF_024679245.1. Classification (NCBI taxonomy): domain Eukaryota; kingdom Metazoa; phylum Chordata; class Actinopteri; order Cypriniformes; family Gobionidae; genus Pseudorasbora; species Pseudorasbora parva. The sequence continues at coordinate 31,482,036 of NC_090176.1, forward strand.
CGGGTGTGGAACGGCATTGGGGTGAGGCATTAATGAAAGAAATTTTTGTGTGAACCCTTTAAAATGGCATTTATAGATGCACAATAAGGTGCAAACAGAATACAGTGACATCAAAATGAGTTTAAACTTAAACAGTAAGTTTAGTATCACACAAACGCTATTGCTATAGCAAACTAATCACATTCAACCATTTAACATTAGTTCAATGAATTACTTAATGCACAGTACTGCACAAATGATAGCGATCACGAAAGGTCTTCAACGCATTTAATCTGGGCCAATATAACACATAGCCTAGATTTCTAGACGCACCCTAGCGGCAGCAAATTTAATCTGCCCGCAAGTGTCGTCTAGGAACTCTCAATACACGTCTGAGCTGTATTCCTCAGAATCTGGACGGCCAAATCACATCATGTATAGAGTCAATGGGCGGGGCCATAATGACGATGGCCGAGTAGCGTTTGCGTGCTTCTAGTAAACACAGAAACTGGCGAACGGCGGCGGTCTTTCGAATCAGCTTTGATCGCAATCCTGGAAGACTTGGAGTAAAGTTTTTCTCTGAGAAAAGAACAAAGAACGGCACTGAAGTCATTCTTAAGAAGGGAAGATGTGTTCGTAGTTTAGCCGACCGGATACGGCGAATGTTTAATCTATCAGCGGGCTCTGTTTCACCTTCGTTGCTCTGGTTGGTGTAGCGCTATCCTATCGCGTGCAGAGGGAGTTTGAAAGACGACCGTTTATCCCGCCCCTCGGATTGAGCCCTGTCTATGGTGAGTTTCCAGACCAAACATCTTGATGTGGGTCTGGCTTGTCAGGCTATATAACACAGTAAGGTGGATAGTCTATACCGCACCCAATCAGTTAGCTGGTTCTATACTGCCACCTGTTGGTGCAGTTGTGTAACTTAGAGAATATTAAGTAATATAAGTCGAGATCTGTTACTGATTTGAGTCAATTAAATGATTCAAAAGCCCCAATGCTAAAGGCCATGCCCCCTTAATCCGAGGGGCGGGATAAACGGTTGTCTTTCAAACTCCCTCTGCACGCGATAGGATACCGCTACAACCAACTAGTGCAACGAAGGTGATGCAGAGCTCGTTGAAAGATTAAACTTTTGCCGTATCCGGTCGGCAAAACTCCGAACACATCTTCCCTTCTTAAGAATGACTTCAGTGCCGTTCTTTATTCTTTTCTCAGAGAAAAGCTTAACTCCAAGTCTTCCAGAGTCGCGGTCAAAGCTGATTCGAAAGACCGCCATTCACCAGCTTCTGTGTTTACTAGAAGCACGCAAGCGCATTTATCTTCTACTCATCCTCAATAACCATGGTTAAAGAAACTACAGACAACATTAAACTAAGGATCACAACTCAACAAGGACAAACATGATGATTTATTTTACAGTGTAAAATCTGGATCTGGAAGCAAAACCAGTTGAGAAACGCTGCAGTAAACCATAACACACACACACACACACACACAGACTGAGATCTGGGATCTACTCTCTCGCTCTCTCTCTTTGTGGAACATGAGCTGGTCGGATGACAAGTGGTGAGTCACAATGTGGGCTGGTGAATAATCTTGATTTAAACACACTCATACACCCACACTCCCACACACACACGCATACACACGCTGACCTGTGTTCTAAATGCGAGATGTGTCTTATGTAAAGCTATCAGGAGATTGTGAAGCTACAGCTACAAGAATGTACTTCATTCACTTCGGTTCAAACAGAAGGAGGTGAAACAGTCAATATATTCAGAAAAACACACCGCAACATTCAACAATAGTGTTAATACTGAATATGATGATGGCGTGCACTACTGTTACTTAAAGGTTAAGTGTGTAATTTTCTTTGACATTAAAATATTTCTCTTACCTCAGCAATATTATCCAGAGAAAACCAGGACATATCAAAGCCGACTTCCAGAAGAGTGTAAACACTGTGGCTCTGTGGAGTTTTAAAAGAATTTCTTAGATTTTGAGGGCTCTGACATATCTGGCTTAAACAATAGGGTTATTTTGGGGCAATACAGTCTGTTTTTGTTTTAATAATTGGTGAAACTTGCTCATTGTTTTTTACCAATGTCACTAATGCTGCAGAAATCCTATGCTATACCATCAGGTATGGGGCCTATTTTAAAGAACATGGTCTAAAGTGCCCAACACAGGTGCACTTAGGGCCAGTCCGATTTAACTTTTGCTAGTTTAACCATGGGAAAAACAGTTGGCTTGCAGGCCCATGGTCTAAAAGAGTTGCCCATATTCTTTTAATAAGAAATGGATGTGTTTTGGGCCAATCAGAGCCTCATCCCCCATTCCCTTTAAAAGCCAGCTGCGCTTGGATTCCTGTGCACCTGCCTATATGCATATATTTATAATGAGCCCTTTACATAACAAAAAAATATGTATTGCGCCATTGATTTTAAACCAGGTTTCAGTTGGTCAACGGTGCAGTCTATTTCAGTTGCCTCAAAATAAAATTGCTCAAACAATGCACCTGAACACACCTCATTTTCAGACCATGGGTGCACAGACAGCCACAAATGCATTTGCTATTCTACAACGTGATGCTGGATGTGAAAACGATAACTTAAAATAGCACAAAAAGTAACTTTAATTTTATTACCTCAAAATAATGTAAGAAAAAAATAATTTAGTGCCTTAATATTCTTAATGCTCTCTCCCTCTCTCTCTCTCTCTCTCTCTCTCTCTCTCTCTCTCTCTCTCTCTCTCTCTCTCTCTCTCTCTCTCTCTCTCTCTCTCTGCTGGTTGCTAGTGAGACTTTGTATGAAAACTTTTGAATGAAAGTCATGTCATAGTTCCCCACAGAACACACCTATCAATCTTTCAGAAGCACTCTTTTTCCAATCTAATCAGTTCAGGAATCAAAATCTAACATTATCTAAAAGGCCAAGCATATTTAAATGACAGGCATGTCCCTCGTTCAAGGGCAATAAATAATTATAATGAGGATGATAATAGAAGAACAGATGACTGATTGCAAAAACAAAACAAAAAAATGGGGGAAAAAGGACAATGGATAATAGCCCATTGCTAGAGATTTTTTTTCCCAGTTACTGCAACCCTCACTTTAGGTAAAATAACCACCTGCTGCTCTGCTGCTATGGGAATGGAAAATGCAGAAAACAGTTTATTTCAATACAGCAAAAGCAGATAGTACATGTAAATGTGAGGTTACAATGAAATATGCACAACGTCAAGGCCAAATGTAGTGAAATTAATTACATGCTGAAAAAACAGATCACTGTCAAATATATTTTTGAGTTAACTATACCTTTAATGCAGCATTCCTGATTTCCTGATACGAGGGGGAATAAATGTTTACACACATACACAAATCAGTTCTGCTCATTCATCCATCCATCTCTTTCTCTATATTCCATCTCCTTCCTCTCATGATTATACATATACATATACATATATACATATATATATATATATATATATATATATATATATATATATATATATATATATATATATATATATATATATATATATATATATATATATATATATATATATGTTTAGTGCTGCAGAACACAAAACATTATTTTTGGTCTTCTCAATAACATGCTGTACACACATTTTCCTGCTCTATCTATTCCTGCATTCATCTGGAACCCCCGAAAGACATTCAGGGAGGCCTTGACTCCTGAGGATATCGATTGAGCACAAGCCCGCATGTGTCTGTGTGAGATTTGATCTGTGTCCCTGAATCACATGGGACCATATTTGTGTCTGTGTGGACAGAATGTTTAGCATGTTCACATTCACCCCGTCATTTACTTTTTCTGACTTACACCATAAAAGTGTTTCATACAACTCTTACAAAAAATACAAAAGTTACTGTACTGTACATACTGTAGGGTTTTAACCACACATTATGAACCTTTTGAAGCTTCTGCTTTATTGAGCTTTTTATTTTCTCTAAGACCTGCAGTTAAACATTGGTGCAATATTTACAAAATTATTTTGTAATCATTATTTTTAATCAATTTGTAATAATAATAATAATAATAATAATAATAATAATAATACATAAATTAACTTAAAGTGAGTAAAATAATAAAGTGAGACTTATTTTTGTGTTAAAATAGCAGCCCAGCTTCCAACACTAATCAGCTAATGCAATACATAAAGCCAAATATGCAAATATATAGGCTACTGGTCAGCCACAATTATCAGTGTTCAGACATTTAAATCTTGATTGTATGTTTTTTTAAACTGCATCTAAATGAAATTTGATTGTTTTAATATTAATATTTACTGTACTATATGAATTGATTAAGTTATCTTAAGGCTAGGGTTGGGCAATGTCTACCAAATTGGCATGAGACGATGACTACAGTGAAACATCACGATAGACGATGACATCGGTGGTTTGAACACTAAGCTCCATTAATATGGTGCGCGTATGGACAAAGTGGACAGAGCTGAAAGGGCTTGAATGAAGCGCGTTTAGCTTTAGATAAAACTACTAGATATAGCTCTGAAATAGCATTACCACAAATGTGTGCTTGTGTTGTGATCTACTTCAAACAGTAAAATGGTGCTTCGCCGTTTGGCTTTTTTTTTCATTACAGTAAAATCTTTAGTGTTTAAAGGTGCACTATGTTAAAAAACAAACAAATAAAATATCCAGAAACCACTAGGGCTAGGCCAGTGTTATATATTTTGTTCCATTGAGTACTTACATTATCCCATATGTTTCCAACTATTTGTAAATCATGAGAAATTGCTATTTTAACCAATAAACGTGTGAGAGAGTCGCCTGTCAATTGCATCATTTCTGCACTACCCGTCTGTTTCTGGTTTCATTTTACGGTTCCCGCTTTACTGTGTGTCACAGCCTCCATATGTTATGAGTAATCTCATAACATAATTTTACACTGACTGTGAGGTGAAGACCACATGTCCCAAGATTCTGTGCTCAAATTTGGCGTCATCAAACTACGACTTTGTTTAAAATAGGCGATCTCTAGCGGACGGAAAAGTTACATAGTGCACCTTTAAATTGTGTACATTGACCAGTAATTTATTGTGCCATCGTTGATGGACAATGGCATGGCCTATCAACCCAACCCTACTTAAAGCCCTCTTTGAAGTTTTCTGAGGTACCCTGGTTGAGAACAGCTTGACGTGGTCATACTCAATTCTAGTCAGAATATAAGTCTGAAACTGCTCCATTAGGCTGTAATTATGGGACGTGTTTCAACCAAACCAGGAAAGACCACAATTGGATAGACCTACAACCAATCAGAGCAACGAAGCGACACAAATGTTAACAGAACTCAACTGCACTGTGTTGCCAAGTCTGTGTTTTTTTTCACAGGTTACATAAAATAACACACATTTGACCAAGAACTGGTAAAAGACTGGGGCAAGAAATATCTCAAGACTGATTTTTCTAAGGTTTTATGGACTGATGAAATGAGAGTGAGTCTTGATGGGCCAGATGGATGGGCCCGTGGCTGGATTGGTTAAGGGCAGAGAGCTCCAGTCCGACTCAGACGCCAGCAAGGTGGAGGTGGAGTACTGGTTTGGGCTGGTATCATCAAAGATGAGCTTGTGGGGCCTTTTCGGGTTGAGGATGGAGTCAAGCTCAACTCTCAGTTCTACTGCCAGTTTCTGGAAGACACCTTCTTCAAGCAGTGGTACAGGAAGAAGTCTGCATCCTTCAAGAAAAACATGATTTTCATGCCGGACAATGCTCCATCACAAGTACTCCACAGCGTGGCTGGCAAGAAAGGGTATAAAAGAAGAAAATCTAATGATATGGCCTCCTTGTTCACCTGATCTGAACCCCATTGAGAACCTGTGGTCCATCATCAAATGTGCGATTTACAAGGAGGGAAAACAGTACACCTCTCTGAACAGTGTCTGGGAGGCTGTGGTTGCTGCTGCACGCAATGTTGATGGTGAACAGATCAAAACACTGACAGAATCCATGGATGGCAGGCTTTTGAGTGTCCTTGCAAAGAAAGGTGGCTATATTGGTCACTGATTTGTTTTTGTTTGGTTTTTGAATGTCAGAAATGTATATTTTTGAATGTTGAGATGTTATATTGGTTTCACTGGTAAAATAAATAATTGAAATGGGTATAAATTTGTTTTTTGTTAAGTTGCCTAATAATTATGCACAGTAATAGTGACCTGCACACACAGATATCCCCCTAAAATAGCTAAAACTAAAAACTAAAAACTAAAACTTCCAAAAATATTCAGCTTTGATATTAATGAGTTTTTTGTGTTCATTGAGAACATGGTTGTTGTTCAATAATAAAATTAATCCTCAAAAATACAACTTGCCTAATAATTCTGCACTCCCTGTATAATCAAGCAATAAAAATCATGGATACAAAGCCAATCCGCCATCATCATTGTCATGTCCTTGAAAAATATAATTTACTGAGCTTTGAAAGCTTTAGTGATTTGAGTTTTTTTTAAATTAATTTTTAAATGTATTCATAATTTAGCAGCTGAGCCACTTAGCAAATATGTAAAGATACAGAACAGCAAAAGAGTTACTAGAAGTACTTCAAACTATAACTGCGTAATACCATACTGCAGGACAAGCTTTGCTCAGACAGCTTTTTCTGTCAAGAGCTGTAAGTATGGAATTCATTACCACTGGACATTAAGATAATATCTGACTTCAAAAAGTTCACATCTAGGCTTAAGTTATGGCTGAAGACAAACCAAAACTGTAACCATTTTTAAATATCGTCTCTCTCTCTCTCTATCTCTATCTCTATCTCTCTCTGTCTCTCTCTCTCTCTCTCTCTCTCTCTCTCTCTCTCTCTCTCTCTCTCTCTCTCTCTCTCTCTCTCTCTCTCTCTCATGCTTGTATGTATATGTATGACATATGTATATGGTTTTGAAATTATTTGGAAAAGCCCAACCAGGGACAGGAGTTGAGAATTAGCACTAGCTATAAACTCTATATGCTGCACATCATTTGCAGTACTTGTATTGTAGCTATGTCTGTATGCATTGTCCCTGCTAAATAAACAAATAAAAAAATAAATGACGTGGATGATTATGTTACTGTTTATTATCTGTCCGTCATTATCTAAAGCCTGCCCTGACAATTTTATTGGACCGAACAGTTTCTGTTCGGGCATAATGACTCCTCTATGCATCAAGTCCAGACCGAACTGCCCGAGCTCAAATGTTGTGGGCGGGGCTGAATTCGGCTGGCATCCAGGCTAGGTTGAGAACCAACATTATAAAATATTTCTTAATCAGATCTAGAAGTTCTCAGCTGAAACTAAGGTGCTACAATAAACCACCGAAGAAGATTTTATGGGAATGGGAATGTTCGCCTCAGTGTAAATGAATACACATGAGAGCTGAGTGTGTGTGCATATGCTCATGTGCCAGTTAGTCAGTCAATCAGATTTTTTCCTCCATCATTCTTTTGATCTGTTATTCAACCTCTCCACCTACACACTCATCAAGCCCATAGGCCTTTCTTTCAGTTGCTCTAATTGCAATCATTTCTGCACAATGACTGAATAACGTCATTTATCTCTCTTCTCTACCCTTGCCCCATCATCACCCCACCCCCGGGCTCCCTCCCTCCATCCATCCATCCATCCATCCATCCATCCATCCATCCATCCATCCATCATCCATCTATCCATCCATCAGCCAATCAACATCTGCCAAAACTTGACCACTCCATCAAACTGAGACCAGGTCAAGGAGGCAGTTCATATTCATGACACGCACATCAAGAGAAAAATCAACATAGCCCACACAAACACACGGAGAAATGTGCATAAACATAAGCACACAGCACATAATACACCAAAGCAATTTGTATGCTTGTTAACTGAAGCCTGAAAGGACAGAAGCCTCAAGGACACACAAACATAATCTAAATATTATTTTAATTAAGTAAAGAATGAAAGCCCTCAAACACACATGTTAATCACACATGATTGACCTTTATAGTCCGCTGCTTAGAATATCTCTATAACCTTTCACTATGCTCATAGCTAGAAGAAAAACACCCACAACTATATACAACAAACGTGTGTGGGTCAGCTTTTGCTTACAAAACCTTTCGTGGGGGAAATGTTCCCAGATGGACAGTAAAAACTGAAATCGCCTTCAATGTGTGGAACAGCCAACGGTCCCTTGAGGAAACGGCTTAATAAACATACTAAAGGATGTTTTAATGAAAATGGAAAATCGCAAAAAGGTTTCTATCAAGGTCAGGGGACAGAAAATATAAAAACAACAGAAGTCAATGGAAAGCCCATATGCCATGACAAATAAACAAACGTCTGTTTGTAGGAGTGTGTATGTCCTTGTATCTCGTTGCAGCCATAAAATGTTCATTAATTTAATTAGCGGTGTTCACTGTAAATCAGTTTAAATCAAATGTAATTAGGTTTTCTGCACAGTCCCTTGCTACAGACTGAATGTGTGTAATCGTGGGCATATGGCTTGGCAACATTTTCACACAACACAAAGATTTGCTAACAGGATGAATATTAATGATGTCAGTGACATCATTGTAATATATGCAAACTAAATTGTAATTGGGGTTCTCTTCCTTGCATCTTTTTAACCACCTATAGGCCTTAGTCAGGGTAGTATCATATTTAATGTTTGACAGGAAGGAAAACGAGGCTGAAAAATAGAAGCAGATAGAGGACGTGTGCGCTTATGCAGCTTTTGGGGTGTTATCGGTAAGGTTTCACTACATCAGAAACCACTGAGGACATTGCACTTCAATCAGGACTTAAATCAGTTACATACCATTCAAAAGTTTGTGGTGGCTCTCTTATGTTCATAAGGCTGTTTTTGTGTGTAAAAATACAGTCAAATGCAGAAATATTATTGCAATTTAAAATAACTTTATAAATAACTTTATTTTAATATATTTTCAAATGTAATTTATTCTTTTGGTGGCAAAGCGGGAATTTCAGCTTCATTACTCCAGTCTTCAGTGTCACATAAATGATGATACATGATATTTCTGTAGAAACCAGGATACATTTTATTTCAGGTTTCTTTGATGAATAAAAAGTTGAAAAGATCAGCATTTTTTTAAATATAAACCTTTTGTAATATTATTAATGGGTTTACTGTCACTTTTGATTAATTGAATGTGCCCCTCCTGAATAAAAGTATACTAATAAATAATACTTTAAAATAATAACAATAATGTCCCCCTCCCCCCAAGCTTTGTAACAGTAAAGCAAAGTAAAATATTTGTCTTCAACGACATCTCATATACTGACAATGAGGTGTTTTTTGTTTTGTTTTTTAAAGGAAAACCTCAGAGGAGGCAATTTTAGCAGCATGGGGAACTGAAATGTGATAAACTGATTTAACCCTGTGTGCTCATACTTCCAGAAACCACATAAAATTGGATTTGAATCGAATCTTTTTTTGAGAAAGCTAATTTTGTATGCTAGCTAAAATCATACGAATAACAGGAAACAAAAAAAGTCCTATGTTAAAATCAATTGTATCAGAGTGTAGCTGCCAAAAATGGAAAAGTGCAGCATGAGAGAACTGAGAGATGTTATAAATATGAAGGGAGCCTGTAAAGAAGGGTGACATATTGTCAGCAGGAAAGATGGCAGCAGCGTGTTAACCATCAGCGTCAGTGCTAAGATCTCAGCATTATTCACTGTCACTCTGACCACACGCACAAGACATCTGTCATTGCCTCGGTGTTTATGCATGTTTCTATGAGGCTGCGTTAGATGTGTTTGGATGAGCGTGTAAGTGCGTGTGTGTGTTTCGCCCATCATTCCGACATTAACTGGACAGAGGCTGCGGTGAACTCTAAACGTGCCCTGCCTCATAATGAAAACAGTTCCTGCTCTTTCACACTCTCTCTCCCTTCTTCAATAATAATGTAACAGTAAAAGGAAGAAAAAAAAAATGATGCAGAAGGTTACATGACTCCACCTACCTCTGTTTTGCCATCTCACCAAAATTCATCATCACTCCACAACCAATTCCTCTCTTTCTATTTCCACTAGTCTGCTTTGATGAGAATCGACAGCTTATCACAGAGGAGAATTCTATTACCCGTTCACATGTACGAGCTTACACACACACACACTCACACATATACAAACTCTCAGAGAAATGCACATCAAATTGAATTATGTCTTTGAACACATGCGTATTCGCACACACAGACACACACACACAGGTAGAGAATTCTATTACCAGCCTCCTATTGGACATTAATCCTCTCTTCACTTCCTGCAACGATAAGGACTACATCACACAAAAAAACAGCTCACAGTGCACCAGTGTCACAGAGCAGATCCTAACAAAAATACAAAAAGATGAATGACACGTAAGTTGTGCGTCAAAGGCTGATGTTTGGAAGGGAGACAAGTGTCGCCCCCAATCATGTGCCTGTCTGATTTTATAACAATTGAAAAGAATTTAGTAGGCAATGCCAGTGATTTAGAACTGACCGTCAGAGGGTTGCTGTTAGAGAACTCACAATCATGCAGATGATGCTGAACAAGATAAGTTAAAAGTGCCCCTATTTTGCTATTTTTTTTATATACATCCATGGTCTTATATACATCCAAGGAATGATCACCTCTTTTCTCACTGAGAGTTTTTTCTTTTCAAACAGGTTAACCCAGGATTTAGTGGGCCTCATTTACGAAACAAATTTATGACAAAAAACTGTGTGTGTGGCCGTTTCCATGCAAAACTTGCCATTTATCAATATGGACGGGAACGGTGGCTACGATCAAATCTCTGTTTTTAAGTTATCATGAACTTGCGTGCAGGATAGCAAATTTGCTGGAGAATTGTGAATAACGAGAGCATTATTGTTAATTTCAACTATTTTCCTGACAAACAACCGGAGCTCATTAGTTGATCATAAACTTTTAAGATTTGAATGTCAAATTAAAATGTAATTAAATTAGAAAAGATGGGTACTTGTGACCCATTTAAGATAGCACAATTGTTTATCTTTAAATGCGCGAATAGCAGCATAAACAGAACATGAGTATTCACACATCGTCACCATGCACATTCGGCACTTCTGTTAACCAGAATATGGAAGCATATTTGGATTCTTGCCGAATGAGGTCCAAAAAAATGTGTCCGATCCCATTTCATTTTCGCTTTAAATACATTTTGGCTTGACGTGTTGTTTGAATGCCACTATGACTTATAATCTAATTTGGATTTTAAAGGGGTGATGAATTGAGAAATCAACTTTCCCTTAAACTTTTGATATATAAAAGGTCATGTTAATATAAGAATATCCTGTAAGTTTCAGAGCTAAAAACTTAATTGTTAGTCAAAGAAAAGCTTTTATAGACACCAGGCCCAGAAAATGATTGTGTGCGCACATTGACGTCATCGCGCAACGAAACACGTCTCTACAGCATGCCTAATTCAGTAGCCCCGCCCACCGACTCATGGAGCTGTTCTGATCACGTTAGTCAACAGCAATAAACATGCCAAAGAAGATAGTACGATTTTGCGCTTTTACTGGTTGAGGAAGAACATGCTTCCTTAATATTAGGATGAGTGGTTGAACTTTAATTTTGAATAAAGCTCCAGCTGAAGTGGGGAAGACATTGTGTGTTTGCTTCATTATACAACAGAATCGTTTGTAAACAAGTCTCAGGTCGATGCTGGATTTGCAGACATATTGAGATTAAAACCCAATGCTGTTTCTTCTATATTGGATCCGATAGGAATTGTGCAGCTCACTTATGTGAGTAAAACGTGTTTTTTATATGTAATAGTGTTGCATTGTTATAGATCATGTTGATTATGTGTACGTGTCTAACAGAACATAGCTTTAGCACGCTGGACTCAGACATGCATGGGCCAGGGCTCGCAAAGCCCAACGTCCTGGGGCTATTTGTTTTCCAAAACGTGAGCCCGTCGGCAGGCCGATGAATCTCAAATAGAGAAATAATATTCCGTTCCTGATCTTCGCTGTTCATGCTCTCTTGACTTGACATTTGAAGGGCACGAGCACGTGTGTGTTGACACTTATCCAATCTTATCCAATCCTAGCCGTGGGCATTTACTTCCAAGCATTCTGTGCAGAATTCAAATGGGTCCGATATGTTTTGTTGTCTGCGCAGTCTTGCACATATGATCCGCGCTTCACTCTCTTGTCTGTAGTCTAATTTAGACCAGAGCCGTTGGTGTGCGTGTGGTGCTGCGGTGCATGAAACTGACTTCATTCGCCTCAAATGAAAGCATGTTAACACTGAATCATATCCTATCACATATATAGTGTGCTATGTGCCTTTCAACATATAGAAATTAGTAAATGTGTGAACAACTGACCGATTTCAGCCGCAACTTCAGCAGTATAGGGGCGGGCTTTAGATTCTAGTGGGCATTTTGATTGGACAGAAGATTTGATGAGAAGGTGAAGTCTGCGATGATGTCATCAAAATGTGTAATCCGTTTTAACGGAAGTGAAAGATTGTAAGTTGTGAATGCTTATATGTCCTAAATGCAAATTTTGTCATTGTTTTGGAAGACACCAGCTTATTCATAACTTTAAGACTGACATAGTCATACTAAAAGCTAGAATATTCAATTTTGATGTCAGTGGGCCTTTAAATAATGTATATTTTTATAGCTACTTATTTTTCATTCTTGTACTGTTCTGAAAACCATTACATTTAAAGGATTTGCTGTGGAGTGAGGGGAAATTATTTAAATGACAATTATTCAATTATTTTGCGCCGCCTGATTCATGAAATTTATGTTTCATGAATCACACTTGAACCACACACTTTTCATAAAATTAAACCTACGCTCGGATCTGCCCCCATTTCTACGTTAGATTGATCAATGATCAATCTAACGTTTACTGATTTTAAACCCTATCTTTTTGAAAGACTACTCTGCTCTGATTGGTCAGACGACCCAGTCTGTTGTGATTGGTCTAACGCAGTGCATGTCAGAAACAAAACGGCATATCTAAATTTATGTTCTGGAGGCTTCCTCAGCACTTGGATACACAGCAATACGAACAGTAGTAATAGCATCAGTTTTAATGTATAAATTTCGAGTCTACATGTGATAATGAAACATTGAAGACATATCTGATCAATCTGAACCACCGTCGCACACAACTTGCGCAGGACGTTTCTAAGTGGTAGACATTGTCTGCGGGCAGCAAATGAAGACCATAAGATGGCAATATGCAGATTTGTTACAAACCCATATAGGATTCAGCAGGATCAAGACTGATATTACTGATGTTTTAGCAGTTCAGAAATGGTTCTTTCTTTTAGGAGACAACAACTTTGTTTGTTGTGCACTTTAAATTTTTTGACACTTATTGCAGAACTTTTACATTCACAAACAGCTATATTATATCAATTATGTGCTAGGCAGCAATCTTTTCTGGAGATCTTAGAACACTTTCTATACACACAAGAAGTAGCGTGCAGAATGCAGAAGTGTATGCCGTTGCCTTGGTAACAAACAATGATGCCTGTCTGTGATAGCCTGAAACACCTTGAATCTAATGCGACTATTAACACTACCGTATTTGGATGTAAATGAAAGGTAATTTACCTTGTAAAAAAAAGAAAATAGAAAGATTTATTTATAAATGGAGCAATTCCAATTATGTTTAAAGGGTTACTTCAGCGATTAGCATATGGCTTTGTATCAGTAGAAACCCTGGAGTATATTCAAATGATTGTGCTTTCATATCCCTCTGAGACAAGAGATTTATGCATTTTATTTTTGAAAAAATTCCTCCTATGACGCAAATTGACGATAAATGCATCATAGGAGGAATGTTGGGCCAAAGGCGAACGACTACAGCCAGCAGAGGGAGCCATTTCTGCATGTTTTGAACATGCATGAGCATCCAGCCTGGGGGATGGGAGAGCACACTCAGAGCTCAGCTCGCAGCTACAGGCACTCATTTAAACAGAGCTATGGTGAGCAATGTAAGTCTTTTAACTTCTCAAATTAATTTCTTTGAAAGTTAAGCTTGCAAAGGCATGAACTGAAATGTGCCAGACTGAATTTGCGTTGTGAATGTATGCCGTGAGTGTGGTCGCGATTACCTCAGCTCATTTATCTCACTCCTGCGGTTAGTGCTCAGTGCTGTGATACTCGCACGGTCACTCACTCATTATAATGAACAGACATGTTCAGTTTTTAATTCTAGTGGCTTCTCCAACTCAGTCACGGTAATCAAGTAGGTGGCTTTGGGAATGGCCTCACAGGGCAGCGAAGCATTCTGGGAATTGTAGTTTTTCATCCCTGTGAGACAATCTTTACTCAGTCTAGAAGGCACCAAATTCTAAAATAATTTCACATTTCTACTACATTGATGACCCAGTTTAAATACAGATACATCTTCCCAGCGCTGAAGTACCCCTTTAATTGTAACGGTAATTATTTATCAATAAAATCTCTTGGTTTGGATTTGAGAAAACCAGTGCTCAACTTTTCTACATGACACTGAAAATGAGCATGGTGCTTACAAACCAGAAATGAATCCTGTGTACCATTCCATAATTGAGACAATTTTTAAGAATTTGGAAAGACATATTTTGTGTTTGTCCGAAACATATGTATCCTATGGGTCTCAGCAATATTCAAACAAAACTTCCATCACTGCATACACTAACAGACACACACAAGAAGCAAGCATAATCTGTTACGACTGTTACATCAACATGACGATTACATTCAGTCAGGATTACCTACTGTAGGGCCAGGGGTCGAAATCATTTGCACATGGACTGGTCTAAATTGTTATGTTTTTGTTTTTGTTTTTTATCTTAATATGGGTTTTTCATCTGTGTTTGGTTCTATAAAATCGCTTCTTTTCCACAAGTTCAGAATTACTTTACTGGATTGGTATGAGCTGAATTCGTTGTCTTCATTCATGAGGCTTATGCAGTTAGCTGACTGCAGTAAAGTGAATGCCACACCAATCTCAGCCCTGCATACTGCCACCCTGCCAAGATCTGCATCAAAACACACACACACACACACACACACACACACACACACACACACACACACACACACGCACGCACAGAAACACACACACACACACACACACACACACATACACATAGATGACATCAATAAAACAGGACAGTATGATGTGCTCCTTGCTTGCATCAGCATGATGCCTATTTTTATACACAGTACATATGCCAGCATATGTTTTACACCTGTCTTTCTTCCTTATGCTATAAAGAGAGACGCTATTTTAATATATTTACAAGTCTTTCTAAAACAACCACAAATGCTAACTCATACACGCACGTGTTGAGTATTCCCCTATAAAAATGATTTGCAGACAGTGTATGCAGTGAGTGCACAGAGAGGTTGATAATCAATAGTGCAGTGTGAATGTTTAACTTTGGGTGCTTTCAATCAATACAAAGCTCTGAACAAGAACTAAATATACCATTCTGCCCAGAGAAAGATAGAGAGCAAGTCGGGAAAGGAATGAGAAAGGGAGATGAGCAAAATGCTATCTTAATCTGAAACAAACACAATCAGTAATAGTCTTTAGTAAATTATGCAGATATATCACACAGTAGCTCAAGACTGGTTAACCACTGAAGCTAAGCAGGGCTGAGCCTGGTTAGTAGGCCAACTTGGATGGGAGACCACCTAGGAAAACCTGCAGCTGAAAGAGGTGTTAGTGAGGCCAGCAGGGGGAGCTCACCCTGTGGTCTGTGTGAGTCCTAATACCCCAGTATAGTGATGGGGACACTGTACTGACACAGAGCACCATCCTTCAGATGAGACATTACACTGAGGTCCTAACTCATTGTGGTCATTAATAATCACAAAAATATTAAGCAGTGCAACATTTAATTTAAAACCATGCCCATTATTTGGCCTAGGTATTAAAGGGCCCTGCAGTGACTGTCATGCAACAAAACACAATGGTTATCTAAAATCTGTCCACACAGTGACTTCTTCACAATAGTCTGTGCCAAAACTTTCGGCTGACACAGAAATGACTCCCAATAGAGTCAAAGCCCCCTCCCTTCATGTCTCACACTTGTGGATGGAAGGGCAAACAGAAAGACAGAAACAATAGAGGGAAAAGTATCTGAAAGTGAGAGACAGATTGGGAGCGAGACAGGGAGAGTCATGCTTTTCACAGTTAAGTAACACAGTCCATAGTTATCTACGGTAATGACAGGTCCATAATTAGCACAAAGCTAATTCATTGAGATGCAAAAATGGATCACTATCTTTCTTTCCCTCCCTCCCTCCCTCCCTCCCTCCCTCCGCCACATGATTTCTTGACATTTCTTCTCTCTACTTCCTGCTTAGTCCAACTCTCTGCACACAGACTTTGTTTCCTCAATATCGTTTGGAAGACTCTTGTGATTAACCAAATAAATATTATTTTTACAGGAAATGTTTCCAAATCATAAAACAGTCTAGACACTTGAGCTGTACAAGTGCTGGCACTGGGTTAAAGGAACGTGGTTAATTTATTCATAGGGCTGAGAAAATAAATTACACACACCACAAATCAGATCACATATTTTTTTTCTTTTAAATTCTCTTCTAAATTGTGAGCTCTTTCTCTTTGGTGAATTTATATTCATTGTATATCTGTATTAGAATTAATACTAATGTTAAGGCCCACATGGAATCTGCTGAGTTTTGGAAAATCAGCAGAATTTTGTGGAATGGATTTATATGTGGATTTAAATCTTAGGATTCGTTCACTCTTGTAGTTCAGTCAGTAGTTCAAATCCCTTTTAAGATATATATTTTGCTTACTGAACATCCAAAAGCAATGCTGTGTGCTAGGCTAAAAGTGTATGTACACACACGATAGCAGTTTTCTCAGCTGACAACATAAAGAGCATATAAAATGAGTCAAAACAGAAATTATCAGTGACAAACACAATATCTACAAGCCACAATGTCTATATGCTGCAAATAGAGAGTGTTTCCAACAGCCAATACAGTTTCCTACTGAACTGTGATGGGCAATGTAGCTCTTTTGACAAAAAAACAAAACAAAACAAACAAACAAAACAGATATGATTGAGCACTCTGGTCTTTTTAGGGTCGCATCTCGTGACATCACATCCTAGTTCTTTTGTTTATATTTCTTTTGACTGTTATATTTCATTTGAACTGCATGTTGCATTCATATTTCATTCAAAAACTGCACCAGAGTTAATTTAGAAACAGACAGAGACACATATTTTCAGCGGTCTCGGTCCGCTTGTTTGGTGCGCACCAGGGTTCGAATGGCAGCGTTCACACTTATTCAAATGAACCGCACTAATAGAGCAATTGCATCAGTTTGTTTTACCTACCAAGTGTGCCTTAAGTGTATCTTAAAATCGTATGAGTTGCTGAAATCATCACCAAATTTGGTAAAATATTTAAAGGAACATTGTCTGGACACTCAGAGCAATTTACCTTTTTTTGTTTTTTGTTTGTTTTGTTTTTTAGGTCAGATGTGCTTCTGAAAGTGCACTGCTTTTTGCAAAGTAGCTGGCCCTTTTTTATTGTTTACAGACATGAATTTCCACCACAGGAACTTTCCCCAGGAACTAGGCACTTTGTGGTGCTAATCTGTGTGTTTCGACCACAAGAACTAGGGTCTAAATGAAGTTCCAGGTGAATATTTCTCTTCTCAAAACGGCCTTACTTGCGAGGTAGTACTTTTTCAAAGTTCAGGAACTTTCAGGGGTGGGCGCTGAACATACTGATTGATAGACTCCAGGTAGCGTTTTATTTCAAACACCATTTTTAAAAGTCTGTTGTGGTGCGTGCAGTTTGAGTTGCTTGCTATTCGAATCCACAAAGAAATGTAAAAAATACGTCAGATGTACCGATGATAAGGTTCAGGCTTTTTTATGAATATATGCCAAGAATGAAATCCAGCAGGAACTGGAAAGTCACGCATAGTCCTATGTCACCGGACTGATCATCACCGTACTTTAGACCGCCATGGATGCACAGACAGAAACAGGTCTGGGGGGAAAAAAGTTGTTCCAGGTATTGACCGAAGCCGGGAAATTTCCTAGCAAATCAAATCAGACATCTCTGAAAATAAAACATTATTTTAGGCTTACTGGTAAGGCAAGAACACTAATTTGACTCAATAATTAATATTCTGTGGAGTTTTGTAGGCACAGATTCCATGTCTGCCTGTTCAAAAATGCTGCCAAAGAATTACAGAACATAAATGCTAAGCTAATGCTAATATGGGTTTCTGTTAGTCGCCAATACTCATGCTTATCCATTATTTATCCAACTATGTTGGAACTGGGTGTCTCACTCTCTCTGTCTGTCTCTCTCTATTTTTCTGTCAGTCATTCTCGGTATTAATGCCTTTGTTACATTGTGCTGTGATTCCTCTGGGAGTCAGAAAAATGGTCTTACACCCCTCTATGCCATAGGGAGGTCTTTAAAGCAAGGAAACATGACAGCATTATACCTTACCTTAGAGAGCAGCTATCCCAAAGCCCAAAAGTCCTCCCAAAGTCTTGGAATTACACTGTGGAGGAAACAGCATTCAATCACTGAAAAAAGGATACATTCGTACTCCTCCGGAACGAGTGCCAATGGCAAGGATCTTCTGCACTGGGTCAAATGCCAGAGCTGTGGGCTGATAGGTAAATCCATGACGCACCGTCTACAGAGAAATTAAAACAGAGGAAACATGAAAAAAGTGAAAACATGTTGTGCTGCACCAAGAACAAAGTACTGTAAGGTAACTTCAGTCATTCGTTCCCACACAATAGTGACACAGCCCACGGCCTGCCTGCACCCCTGAGACTCTTCTGAGAACATCTCACATGAGACAATTCCCGCTGCTCAATGTGCAGCCACCCGCTCCTTCCCATCTCCTGCAATATATCTTCTGCCATATTTTTATTGGTTTGGCAGTATACTACTGTTCACTATTTGGGGGTTGGTAAGATTGTTTAATGTTTTTATAGAAGTCTCTAATGCTCACCAAGGCTGCATGTATTGTATTAAAAATACAAGGAAAATAGTAATATTGTGAAATTAATTATTGCATTTCAAAATAACTTTTCTATTTTAATATTTCTTTCTATTTTTCTAAATTATAAATGTATTTTATTCCTGTGATAGCAAAGCCGAATTTTCAACATCTTTACTCCATTCTTCAGTGTCACATGATCTGTCAGAAATGAGTAGCATTTCACAAATTAATATTACATGCCTCTTAGAAATGCACATTTGAAGGTAACTTGATTTTACCGTTTTGATGCAGATCAAAACAGACAAAAACATTGACAGTGACAGACATTTACCATGGAAAATAATAACTATATTGAAATAAAAAATGTGTTGATACAATAAAGAAAATTGGTTTAATAAATAGAAACTCAAAATATAGTATTGTATTTGAACCACATAAAAAATTGATAAATCATGAAAATAGCACAATATTTGGCATCTTTTACTGCGTCATCACAAATAAAACACACTATTATCCAATATGCTTACAAAATATTTTAATAATATTTGAATAGGTTGTCGATTCTCAAAAATGTTCATTGTACATTTTTTTTAATTTCAATTAACTCAAAATTTTAAGGCAACCAGGTAACTTATTTTTTAAATATTTGTTTACAGTGTACACACATGTTTTGTTCACTAACTTTGTGGGGACTTTCCATAGACGTAATGGCTTTTATACTGTACAAACCGTAGTCTATTCCCTTTCACTAACCCTACCCCTAAACCTACCCATCACAAAATGTCTGGTTTTTCATACCTGTCAAGTATCCCGTTTCGGCCGGGAAAGTTCCGTATTTACCCTTCTTAGTAAAATACTAGTAAATCTAGTATTTT
This sequence comes from Pseudorasbora parva, assembly GCF_024679245.1. NCBI lineage: Eukaryota > Metazoa > Chordata > Actinopteri > Cypriniformes > Gobionidae > Pseudorasbora > Pseudorasbora parva. The sequence continues at coordinate 31,501,905 of NC_090176.1, forward strand.
CCTGTAAATATCCCGTATTTTAACCTACGTTATTAAAAAATAATAATGCCGGAGGAAAAAAAATAATTTCCAATCTGAGCTCTGTAACTAGCCTCGCGATAACTGGCATCTGCAGTAGCCTAGTACTGTGAGGTCAGATGACGAGGTGACAACGCGGGAAAAAACAAAACAGACACGGATGATGGACGTAACGATAGAGACGGGAGGCACTCCTGCCAAAAAAAACATAACCCTTGTGTTAAACCCGTGACCAATGGGACAGCAAATTTAATTTTCTGAAGAGGAGCAGGGTGGGGGACAGTCACGCGTTTTGTAATTGAGACTTCCTATGGCGACTTCTGCATCTCACATCCATATTATGTGCGACAGCGGAAGATCTTTTAAAGGGGGGGGGGGTGAAATGCTGTTTCATGCATACTGAACTTTTTACACTGTTAAAGACTTGGATTCCCATCCTAAACATAGACAAAGTTTCAAAAACTAATGTTGGACGTTTGATGGAGTATTTCTGTGTTAAAAATACTCCTTCCGGTTTCTCACAAGTTTCTGAGAGTTTTTTTCGAGTATGGGTCAGCTTGACGTTAATAGACCGGAAGGTCCTTGTATGGGCCGTACAGGCTCTTCTCCCGGTAGGGTGCGCGCGCGTGACTAGAGCGAGAGAGGAAATGCACACCATAAACACTGCTCTCAAGCTGCAGATCCAGTCGTCCGTGAACACTTATGTCGGTTATAGTCCGCGCCGCGCTCCACTTCATTCCTGCACTTTGACATTAAGCGACTTCAACGCTTCAGCACAGCATTCCGGGAAGGCAGCGCTGCATTTGAATCGATTTGAACGCAGAAATGACGGGAAGCTTCACAACATTGCTTCAGTTGAGAACTACAGCCTTTTCCTCCAGACTTGCTGACATCAGCAGGTTCAATATTTACATAAACCCCTCCTCCGAGAATATTAAATAAGAGGGGCGAGGCCCTTTTGCAATGCAGAGGAAACGCTGTTATTTTCATCCGGGTTGTAGGTCTCTTTTGTTCACCCTTCCTAGGGAGTGTTAGGGATCAATGGTTAAAATCTAAATCTCGCTCTCTGTGCTGCACATTGGCATAGAGAAAAGCTCACAATCGTTTCGAGTTCAATGCAGGATTCGCACAGCGGAAAGATGGAGCAGTTCCAACATTAAAAACAGAAGCTGTTTACGGGCCATAACTTGTAAGTATGATTTATTTTTCATCTATGTGTTTCCTGTAATAATTTGTATTGTAAATTGTAAGTTGTAGCAAGGAAGTAAACATATGACAACTCTGTTGGCTCTGCAAACCAGTTTGTTAACCCTTTGACACATATGATCACATTCTTGGCTGGTCCCTGCAGCATACGATCACATATGATTAGAACGTTCAGCAATCAACTGCCAAATTCAAAAACACTTGACTGGCGCTGTGACTGAGAGAGCTCAGTGTCTTTGAATGTTTATTTTAGGTTTCATACACTTCAAATTACATTACACAATCAGAAAACTCTCACTTATCATTCAGGAGAAGTGGATGATCTTAGGTTATAAATCCAGCATGCCCCATCTCCGTCAGTGTTGTAATAAAACGGCGGCGCGGACGCCCACAGCCCGTGATAACTTTACCGATCAACTAACGCAATCATTTTCGACCCTCTACCCTCACGTAATATCACATAACATATATCAGGTGAAGTGGATGATCTTGTGTTGTAAGTCCAGCAGGCTCCGATGGCGGCGCCCACCCTCAGCTTGTGATAACTAGGTGGTTAGCGAATCAGAACACAGCTTGGCCAGCTAACCAATCAGAGCCCATTGCGTATTTTTGAGGGACTGGCTTCATAGAACCCGGAACCCATCAGACCGTTTTTACAAGGAGGTACAGAGCAGTGTATAATAAAGTTAAAATATATGAAACATATATTTTTTAATAAAATAAAGCGTAAACACGTTACAGTGCACCCCACAAACACAATCAAGCCTTCGAAATAATGTGTTTTACCACCTCTTTAATCTTGGCATTTGATTTGTGGTTTGTAGGGGAACTCTGGACCAAAATGGGCTTCTCCCCAGATCTCAAAGCGATGCGTAGTAGTCACGTGACTGATGGTCAGCAGTTTGAAAATGCATTCACAGATCACTGCTGAGTCTGAATCCAATGTTACCTTTACTTAATGTCTCCTGAGATACCTTCTTCTGATATTGTCTATTTTTGACAGCAGCATGTGCTTTTAAAAATTAAAAGATGGCATCTGAAAGTTGCATTTGGTGGTCATTTTGTCTATTCAAACATATGACATAGGCCTACTTTTCAAATTGGCATGCAAAAATATTAATTAATTATTCACATAATAGGCCTACACAAGATGATAATATTTAAGTAGCCTATAGCTAATATAAGGTGGGGGTGGGGGGGCATGGGTTATTCATCCCATTTTTCCTCTTAAATGTCATGAAGTACAGGTCAAATTACTCATCAATAAAACAATAAAATAACAAAACAAATGCAATCAAATATGTCTCGCTACTTAGTTTTCTAAAGCGCAAATTCACTTGGGATTTGAACCCAGGAACCTTTCAGCCACATAATCATATATCATAAATGATAATGACACCAGATCACTTGATTGAGCCAGTGAGTCATATGGCACTTCATGTTGCTGTCAGGCTGACAACACTCTACTTTCTATCTCATTTCCTCATCCATTTCTAGAATCTCAGCAAAGATCTCAGCATGCCTTTCTGGCACCTCGCTGACCACTCAAGCTCAACTTCATCAAAAGCCAGCTCTACCCTACCCCCAGCCAACGCTCCCCCACTCAGTCTCTCTTCATCTCAGCTGAAGGTCACGCAACTGTCAACGCTGGCTGTGCAAATGGCCAACTATCACATTCAAGGACAAAATTGCAACAAACACCTAAACCAGCTCTTTCAACGTCAAGCTTTTCCTTCTCTCCTACAACACCCAGATGTCTGTTTAGGCTCTGCTTATTTAATAGCAAGATTACTCGCCTCTCGTTGGCCTTCCTGCCTCTGCTACATAATCCCTTAAACATATTCAAAACATTGCTTCTCATCTCAATTTCAACTCAAATCAGTTTCAAGCTACTAACTTAGCTACTTAGCTTCTTAGCTACTAACATGAAAAATCAATAAGCAGTACATTTGATACAATATTTGTAAATCTTTGTTAATGATAGTTTAATCATTAAACTTTGTTAATGATAGTTCACAGTGCATTAACTAATGTAAACAATTAAAACTTTTGATTTGAATAATGTACTGTATTAGTTAATGTTTAAATTAATGCTGTAGAAGTATTGTTCATTCTTCTTGTTAAAAGGTTAGTTCCCCCAAAAAATTCTGTCATTAATTACTTACCCTAATGTTGTTCGACATGCGTAAGACCTCTGTTCATCTTTGGAACACAAATGGGTATTTTATATTTTTTATATTTTTGTTGAAATCCGATGGCTCAGAAAGGCCTCCATTGGCACCAATGTCATTCCCTCTCTCAAGACCCATAAAAGGCACTAAAGACATTGTTACAATGTCAATCTCACTACACTGATTCTACAATCATTTTATGAAGCGACAAAAATAGTTGTTGTGGGTAAAAAGAAATCAACGACTTATATAATTATGAGCCAATTTCAAAACAAAGCTTCGAACTGTTATGAATCAGTGAAGTCACGTGATGTCAGCAGTTTGGTGGTTTGACACACGATCCGAATCATGAATCGATACACTGATTCATAACAGTTCGAAGCTTTGTTTGAAATCGGCCTTTATAAGTGCTTATTTTGTTTTTGTTGTTATTTTGCACACAAAATCTATTCTCGTCGCTTCATAAAATGATTGTAGAATCACTGTAGTGAGATGGACTTTTTAATGACGTCTTTAGTGCCTTTTATGGGTCTTGAGAGAGGAAATGGCATTGGTATCAATGATGGCCTTTCTGAGCCATCGGATTTCAACAAAAATATCTTGATTTGTGTTCCGAAGATGAACAAAGGTCTTAGGGATGTCGAACGACATGAGGGTAAGTAATTAATGACAGAATTTTAATTTTGGGTGAACTCACCCTTTAACTAAAGTAGTTAAGTATGTTAACTAAATAAAAATTATTGTAAAGTGTTACCAAAGAAAGAAATACATTACATACACACAAAAAGTAATAGACCTGACATAATGTAATAAAATAAAATACATTTAACAAGATAATAAGGGTTAGATGGGTTAGGTTCAGTGCCATACTCATGGGGCCCAATGTGATGGCTTGCTAAATGTGGGTCTTGAACCAGCAACCTTCTGGTTAAGAGCAGTAAGCTTTATTCTGTAAGTGTGCATTTAACCTCTAGAATATCTCACATACGTCATTACAAATCAAACATGAGATATTCTGTTCTTTGCCATTAGTAGACATCTAACTGTAAGGATGGCCCCTTGTGGAGCCTCATTGGGTTAAGTGCTTTGCTCAAGGACAGAGACATGGAAAAACTGTAAATCTACAGTTCATGGGTTCATATCACAACCAGTGCAAACAGTATTAATCTCAAAAATTCAACAAAATTACTGGCAAAATGCTTGTTATTATTAGAGAGTTTAGTTAATAAGAACAAAGACAAACATTTGCATAAATATGACTAGAAACTGCCTAATTAACAATGCATTAATAATGTTTTAACAAGAATATTTTAGAAAGAATGTGATTGATTCAAATAATCTGGTTCACTATCTTTGTGGAGACTCTCCATAGACGTAATGGTTTTTATAGCGTACAAACTGTACATTCTACCCCAACCCCCATCACAGGAAACATTCTGCATTTTAACTTTCTCAAAAAAATTAATAATTTATGATTTATAAGCCTTCTAAAAAGTGGGGACCGCTGGCTTTTCCCCACAATGTAGGTGATCTCAGGTTTTAATATCCTTATGGGGACATTTGGTCTCCACAATGTAATATGAACAAGGACACACACACACACACACACACACACACACACACACACACACACACACACATCAATAATCATGAAACGTTTCCTTATATTAGCTGCTTAAGTTTCTAGTCCACACACCTGTCCACTTGTTGCAGCTGGCATCACATCAAAATAAACCACTAAATTACCAACAAAATTCGATTGCTTCAAAGTTCCCAAGCCTCTCACTAACGAGTACTTACGTGCCATTTTACAAAATGAACATTTGCCTTGTTATACTTGCAGCAAACCGCCTGCAATCACTGTAATCAATTGAGCTGGTAAGGGGCCGACTTCAAATCAGGCAGCTCTGGGTGTGTTTTATTTGGTGCACTGAGCTGTACGGATTACAGAAGTTGTCCAGAATGTGTGTGCTCTGAAATGTAAGAGCAGGTGCTGTCCACAGCCATCGGTGCTGGAAGCATGCAACGAGAGCGATACACAGCCTGCGGGTCTGTGCTAGTGCTCTGGCCCTGGCGCTGTCCACCACAGATGGTGCTAAAATCCATCACACATGCGGCTCCAGAGCTGTGACGCAAATTGTGACTGTCCCAAAAAAAAATTTTTTTAGAAACAATTCTGTGGATTAGTGTAGAATAGTTCCTGATTGGGAGATGAAGATAAAGTGGCATTCTAGTCCATGAGGTAACTATATCTCTCAATTGTTTTTGACTGTAAAAATCACTTTTTGCGCACTCACTTCCCCCATTAGTTTGGCTCCCATATAAAGGTATGCTAATCAATAATTCATCTGCATAGCTCTGGACTGATGCAAGCAAGTACTGGATGAATGAGCAAGATGGAGTGATCACAAAGCGAGCGAAAGACAGGCAGAGAGGGGGGGGGGGGAGAGGGAGAGAGAGGCGGGATGGAGTGGGTGTGCCGTTCCAGCTGGAATAGAGCCGTGATGAAAACCATTGTCATGTCCAAATTCTCTTGACATGCGATTACAGCTGCAGGTTTATTGTCATGCAGACATTTGGAATCATTGGTCTGCATCTGCATGGGCGTGGCTTCGTTCGATGTTTCAGTGCGTATGTGCGTGTGAGTGTTGCTTTATCTTCTCTATTAATCAAATGAGTGCTAATGAATGCCTCGCCGTATAGATTTTCATTCAGTGCTCTGCTTTATTGCAGACTATTTAAGCATCTCCCTCCCATTCCCTTCTTCGTCTCTGGGCTTCTCCCCTCTCGCTCTGTCTCTTGCTCTCTCGCTCTCTCTTTCATACTGATATGGGCTGTTGTCTCTGCCGTTCAGCTATTCAATTTCTCCACCCTATTTCTACTACTCCATACTGTTCCATCACTCTTAAAGGGACAATTCACCCAAAAATTCCATCACGATTTACTTAACCCTGTATGAATTTATTTCTTATGTGGAGCACAAAAGAAGATATTTAAATGACTTAAATTTTTATAGACAAAAAACAGTCTCTACAAAAATATTTGTAGAGACAAAATATCTTCCCTTTATATTCCATATATCTATTTACCACAGAAAACAGGTTTGAAACAATATGAGCAGTGTGGGGGGTAACGAGTTACAAAGTAACGGATTACAGTAACGATATTACTTTTTTGAGTAACGAAGTAAAGTAAAGCATTACACTAAAAATATTGGTAACTACACTACTTTACTAGACTGGAACGTGCTTTTGTGCGTTACCTGAGTCGTGTTTGCCTGTGTGTGAAGTTTTGATCTATGTAAGTGCTCCGTGCATGCGCAGCGTGCAGCGTGTGTGCTTGCCGGGGCACCGTTGCCATAGAGATCGATTTGAGTGACGTAGCTCCTGGTGTGAGGAGAGAGGAAGACGGGGACATGGGGGTTCGGCCAATGGCGATATTCACATTACTTTCACTTTAGATAAATATTTCCACTTTGCTACTGTCGAGTGATAATTTGGAATGAAAACAGAATGGAAGCCTACATGTTAATATCAATGCAACCTTAATTGGGTGGAAATGTTTTTCGCCATTGCGAAAAATGGAAATGTTTTTTTTTATTATTCCATTGCGCTACTTTTCTTTCGTTTTTAATGTAAACATTACCCTAGACCGTTTGACTGTTGCGCTTGCATCTCTTCCATACGTTTGCAGTATCGTGCATGACGCGGCTTTATAAACACAGCACTCAAGTTTAAATTAAAAAAATCTCATCTCTAGACCTGCATATCGTATTTGTAACCTGTGTGAATGGCCCTAAACTGATTAAGAGATAAAGCACATTTTTATTTCAGTGCTTTTATTTAAACAGTCAGCTTGCCTCGTACATTCAGTTTACAGCACCAACAACAAGCAAAAGAGGGCAAGGTTTTAACTGAACTATGCTTTGCATTTTAAACACTTATTTTTCACTCATTATTTTCTAGCTCTTGTACATGCAATAAATGCTTGTTCTTAAATTAGCAAGTTTTTAATTTATCTGCAAGATTTGGCCTTGAATCACATTAAACATTCTCTCTCTTAAACATAAAGTGACCTTTATCTTTATATTTTTCATTGACCACTTATTTTTATTTTATTTTTTGTGTGTGCCATGAATCTAATAAAAAGCTGGTTTTGTTCTCAAGAGAAGAGTTTTGTTCTCATGTTTCCCAAAGACTGTGTTTTGAAAACTTGTGTGTTGACATTTTAATTGGTTTTACATGCCATTTTGTAAACATTTAAACAATAAACACTATACTGACAGGCTAAGTGATGATAGGGCTATGATGTTTGTCCATGTATCTACACTCTAAATTAATAAGCGGGAAAGTATAGTAGTAAGTAGTGAAGTTACTTTTCAAATGCAGTAACTAGTAAAGTCTCATTACAATTTACAGAATTGTATACAAAATAATACAGAATTTACAGAAACTACCCTAACACTGAATATGAGTATGAAATCCATTTTTGGTTGAAATTGTGCCTTTAATGCTGCCTTCACATGCTCTCGGAATTATCAAAATACAATGCACTTTCACGACGTAATGCCACTTTGACTGCCAGGTAGAAGTCCTCTGCGTAGCTCTTAAACTTGCGGGCTCAGCTAAAGTGCGCATCGAGGGCACATAGCAGCCGCAAAGGGGCCGCTCACGAGCACCCTTCTTTAAGCTTAAATGACGAATGGAACATCCTACGTTCTTGTGAACTTAACAGCCATTGTAAGTCCACAAGACCAAAAGTGCACATTAAGTGTTCCATTTGGGACATGGCCACGGATAGAGAAGCGATGGGTCGTTGCCCAGTGATCACGCCTCTTGTGTTCAGACTGCTTGAAGGATTAACCAATTGCATACATTTGAATGATTCTTGTTGATCATGCCTCTTGTGCAGTATAAAATACATAGCAGACTTCCCAGACCAATGTTCAATCTTAAATTGAGCTTGGTCTTGGTTACTGGCATCTATACATTTTACAAAAAAAAGTTAATTATATATATATATATATATATATATATATATATATATATATATATATATATATATATATATATATATATATATATATATATATATATAATTATTATTTTAATAGCTCACCTCGCATGCAAAATAGGCATTTTGAACTGTGAGAGGGATTACATTTTTTGTAAGGTAAATACAGAAGGTGGTCTAGACTCTAGAGGAAGCTAGATATTTGACTTTATAATTTGTTAAATATGGATATTTTTATTACACAAACACATCACTTCACTTCAGAAGGCCTTTATTAACCCCCGTAGTTGTGTGGAGTATGTTTATGATGGATGGATGGATGGATGGATGGATGGATGGATGGATGGATGGATGGATGGATGGATGGATGGATGGATGGATGGATGGATGTTGAAATATCCAAACCTGGAAATATGGAAATATCAGGATATTTATTAATAACTCTGTGAATGTGTTCATCAGAAAAAAAGAAAGTAGCACAACTGTTTTCATTATTAATAAGAAATATTTCTTGGGCACCAATCATATTAGAATGATTTCTGAAGCATGTGACACTGAAGACTGGGGTGATGATACTGAAATTTCAGCTTTGCCATCGTAGGAATTATTTAAAAATATTTTTTAAAAGAGAACTGCTATTTTAAATGGTAATATTTCACAATAGTACAGTTTTTACCCGTTTGAACTGCATTTTTATAAAATCAATTCACCCTTGTAAAGCAAAATCTTGACTTCTTTCTTGACAACCCCAAATTATACCGTATATCTCATTCACTTCCTTAATAGCTTTTGCCCATGATTCAGTTTCATTCAGCCACAAACATAAGAATGAAACAACGCAATCTTGCTCATTCACACTTGCAGAATCAAACATGGTCACACCACACGTCTAGCTGTCACAACCCTGAAAAAAGTTGTGTTAATGCTGAGAATCAGTCCAAGACCACATATGCTGTGTTTGAGTGCCGTAGCATGCTTTTGTGCCAACCAAGGATCAAACCTGAAATGTTCCTCCCCACCCCCGCTTTCAATTTCTCTAATTCATTCATACGGGCTATCAGCTTCTACAAGCTGTGTGTATCTGCCAATCTCTCTGTCTTACAGTTTGCTAGACAATAGAGAAAGGAATTTATTACTTCCAGTCATCCTTCTGGGCTTCTTTTAACCCATACTTCTTTTTGTAACTGATGTGATGCTGTGATTAAAATGGAAATCTCTACTTTAATACTGCCCCAATGGTTTTTTTAACTAGGGCGTTGTGACTTCTTGTTCTGTGTAAATGTTTAATAGGAATTACTGTAAGTGACAGATTGTTTTTATGGGTTTTCTCTATCAGCTCATATCATTATTAAAGAAGGGCAGAGTAAGTTCATAAGAACCATAAAATACTGCACCCGTGGCACACTATCGATTACCACACAGAATCATTTCAATTCTGTCCCTCGCTGTATAAAAAAATGGAAAATGTGTTTATAGTAAGTAAATACACTTACATAGAAACACACTGTATTGGCCATATAACTCATTTTAACATTTAAAGGGATGGTTCACCCAAAAATACAAACTTTATCATTTACTCACCCAAAGATTAAAAAAAAAAAAAATTCAGTCTTCTCATTTAAATACAATGAAAGCTTATAAAGAGCAGGTTCAGTCAAGCTCAAAGCATCATGAAAGTGCCATATAAGTAGTCTAAACAAGTCATGTGATACACTGCCGAGAAAAAAAAGGTACTGTTTGGATTTAAATATGCAAATGCTTAGGGCTCAATGTTTGGATCATTGTATTATGTTTCTTGCATGTTATATGTTTGGCAACTGTTCTTCTAACCCTAATGCCCAGGGCAAAAATACCCCTATGAATTATAAATATCATGATAAAGCAATATCATACAAGTAACACCTGCAACATCACACAAACCGTTTTTACCGATAGCATGAGCACAAATATGACATATAGATTTTATACAACAGTAATAAATAAGAAGTTCATATTTTGTTATATTTTAGGCACTATATTGTATGATTTTGCTTCATTTTGCCAATTAAAATATTACCTCTATAAATATATAAAGCCAGAGCAGGACTGTTGTGCATCTCCAAGTAACACAAAGCTGTGCTTTGTTTCTGAATGAATCCGTTTTGAGTGAATCAATCGGGTGAACCCCTTATTCAATGGCACCTTCATAAAGAGAGTTTACTTCATTCCTGAATCAATCAGCTGTTTGAATGAATGAACAAACAAACAAACGAACAAACAAATGAATGAATGAATAAATGAATGACATTTAAGGTATATTAGGTATATAAGGTAATTTGTGATTAATTCGATTAATCCATAAACATTGTGTTCATTTTAATCGCGTGACAGCCCTGCATACAGTATATATATATATATATATATATATATATATATATATATATATATATATATATATATAGCTATTCCTTTAATGAGCTACACATACATACACTCACACACAAACACAAACACACATAAACCCGTCTCCCGCAGCTGGAGTAGGGGCGGGTGGTCTGGGTTTGGCAGCTCTGCAGCCTTTAATCATGGGCTGGAGAAGAGGTTGACACACAAGGGGGCGGTGACCTCCTGTCTGTCCCAGCAGGGCGATGCGACCTGTGGCAGGAAGGAGACGAGGAGCCCCTGGGACCTCCCTATATCCATGCATAAAGGGTGGATGGGGTGCATACAAGCCCCATATGGGCTGCAAAGAGAGTCATTTTCCATTAAATATACATAGTACAGAGAAAGGATGAAAAATACATCTACTGGCCCCAATCCTTAAAGCCTCATCCATATTTCATGGCCAGAAGATCCATTTTTCCTCTTTTTCTCTCTCTTTCTTTCTCATTCTATATCTCTGGCCTTCGCCTTCAGTTTTGGCTTTCGGTTTGTAGTCGACAACATGTTTAATTCTGCATTGGAAAAGCACAGGAAGGATAAGAGCTACATACAGTGAAGAGAGCTGGGCGGCATTGATGCTATAGAACTCTCCAGAAAACTGAGCAAGGGTCTCTCGCTCCCTCACTCTTCCTCTAGCTCTATCTATCTCTATCTAATTACATTTCAAACCACTCTTTCTCCATTGCTACAAATATTCCAACACAAACACACACACACACACACACACACACACACACACACACACAATGAACTCTCTTTCTCGTTTATTCACTCAGCCTCTTCAGAGGGGCGGGCGAGTCTAGACCCCAATCTAAAAATAGACCACACATCCAGCGCTCCCATGCTCCACTCTGTGCCTAGGACTGCAGATCTCACTCTCACACTCACTCTGTGTCTCTCGCAAGCACGCACACACATTGCACGTTATCGTTTTAGCAAAACAACAGGTCTTGTCATATGCTCTCCCAAATATTCTTGGATGGACTGTCGACATCAGTTCCACTCATATAATACCCTCTCCTCACACATACTTATTTATTTATATATACGACACAGCATTGATCTGTTGCTGCAATGCAATATAACACAGTGTAAGCAAAATATGGTCTATATAAATGGCTGTTGAAATCATTACTAATGCAGCACGTATTAAAAATGTATTGAGGAAACTATTAATGCTGCACACATAGTAGATTCCTTTAGTACGCACAAACTGATGTGTAATAACATATGTGTGTATGTTAGATCACACACATATGAAATATTAAGGAAGAAATGATTCAAAGCTGTGATGTAGTGGTTGCTGTACATGTGTGTCCACACATTAAGACTTGGTGCTCATTCGGACAAATATAATATAATATAATATAATATAATATAATATAATAAATATAATATAATATAATATAATATAATATAATATAATATAATATAATATAATATAATATAATATAATATAATATAATACTTTCTCAACTGCAGCATTTTGATTTCTTAAATTCCAATATTTAAAACAAGAAAAAATGCCCTTCTGCACATCAACTTTTGTGGTCATATGTAGCAAATCTCTCAGATCTGCCTGATACACTGGAAAAAAAAGATTTTTACTGCTTTTTCAAATTGCTTAATTAAAATGAGCTAAAGCAACATACTTGCTATACATTTTATCCTAACTTATTTTGATTGTGTTCAATCCACTTAAATATAAATCAAATTGAAGTTTACTTAATCCATTTGTGTTGAGATTACATGAATGATTTGAGTTGCATTAAAGACCCAGTGAACCGGAAGTAGCAAGTGAGTTTTCTTTAGTGCTGTGACGTATTTCCAGGTGAAACGGAATATCAAATAGAGGGCAGGGTTTTACTTCGGCACTCCTCCTCTCCATCTCGCGCTTAAAGCAGAGTAACGGCTGAAGGATAGTGAGCTTTTTAAAACCTAAGCTGTCAAACTGACAATCTGAGAAGGAATGCCATTTCAACACGAAAAGTAAATTTTCAGATTTAGATTAAAGATTACCACGACAAATAATGTTTTTCTGTGTATTAACTTGCACTGATTAATTGCTCACCCTAAAACCTGTAATATGTGCCAACAAAGTAAATAGGGTCAATTTTGATTTCATGAGGACTGAAACTGGCCGGGGCTAAATCAAGAGAGAGTAAATTTTGTTATTTTAAATGTAAAAGTGTTAGTTTATGTATTTTTGAGCAAGATGAGAAAGGGGTAGACTTGATTGTGTTTAATATTTCAGTATGTTGGAATTATTAGGACAACTTAAATTATTGTGGGGTACCATTGAGGAGAAGAGTAGAGTATTTGCGTAGGCTGTGGACTAAAACAACTAATGTCATATTGGCTTTAAGAGAGGTTTTATAATGCTTATCATTTAAGATGCCAATGTGTTCTATTGCTAACGAAAATTTCTGTAAACTAGCTAGTGCAGTATTATAATGTTGTATAACATTAAAGTATATGAAATTGAAGTGGATGAAAGAATATATGAAATTAAATCCTTGAATTATGTCAGGGAGAAATATTAAATTCACTTTGAAAATACTTAATCGGGTCACTTAAAATGTATTCATTCCGTGATGTTGAAGTTACATGAACAAATTACGTTTGTTTATCTTAATTGATTCGTGTGGGACGGATGTACACAATTTAATCATGTAAATACAACATACTTTTTTTTCAGTGTACATATGGTGGAGACACTCAGACTGATAACCTCTATGCCTTTAATATCCCAAATAATTATCTGTACATGCTTCAGGAAGAGAAGCTTCCAGATTGGCAATTTGTGGTGTATGACTCATACGCATGGAGCAAGAGCTACATCCTCGTAGTCCTTCAGCCAGAAAAAAATAGACACTGAACTTTTGAGTAAATTTTTAACCCAGACAGAAAAGGTTTTTGCCCAATTTATTCTTGTATTCATACTTAAATCCCAATTTTAAAAATTATGTTCACCAACAAATGACAGACTTTCTATATTTGAGTCCTTAATATGGTAATGTTCACACACAGTTCAGTTATTTACGGTATTTAAAACCGTATTCTATAACTGAACCCAGAAATTTTCAGGACTCACAACCGCATTCCTGGAAAAGTTGTGAACTTTAAGGAGTGAGAACGCAACCAAACTGGACATCTAGTTGACTGTCACGTCATAGTGTGAGAGAGCCGCTCTGCGCTCCATAAACATGTCTACCATGCGTTGTGGCTTTTCATGTGTGGTCTCTGTAACTTGCATTTGAGATATGAGCCGTGTGTCATCTGAAGATCCAGTCACTGTTCTCTTGTGCTCCTGTCAGTTTTGTTCCACGCACGGCTCAAATGTTCCACTCTACACGTAAATAATTAGAGCTGTTGTCAGTTAAAGGGACAGTTCACACAAAAACTTAAAATCTATCATTAATTACTCACCTCGATGTTGTTAAATTATTTAATCGGTTCATCATATAAAGTGATTAAATCTCTTCAGAAAATTTGGACTAAACTGCTCAATTCATATTGATCAGTTTTATGATCTCTTTACAAACTTTTGGAAGCTTCAAAGTGGTAGATTTGTGACAATAGACCCTTTTCACAAACTCTGATGGACCATTTTAACGGTCATCAAAATTATAAATCCTGCAACATTTTTTGTATTTTTTTAATGTGTATATATATATATATATATATATATATATATATATATATATATATATATATATATATATATATATATATATATATATATATATATATATATATATATGTATGTGTGTGTGTGTGTGTGTGTGTGTGTGTGTGTGTGTGTGTGTGTGTGTGTGTGTGTGTGTGTGTGTGTGTGTGTGAAAAGGGTCTATGAATGAAAAAACGACATGAGGGTGAGTAATTAATTTTGATTTAATTCAATAAAGACTTTCAGTTTTAGTGACGTTGCCATCTTTAATATTTCTTTGGTCACTGTCGCTATGGTAACTGGCAACAAAATATGGGCTTGACTCCAATTGCATGCTCATATGCAGACAGTATTCACGATGTTACTGTAAGTTGCTGTTTGAACAGCTTATTATTTTTAGACTCACACCTTTAAGTAAAAGTGATTGTCAATTCCGAAAATGAAAAAAAAAACTTACATTAAAATAAATAATAAAATAAAATAAAAAAATTCTGAGCACCTTTGTACACTTTGGTGCTTTGCTTTGCAGCACATCTACAATCTATTTAGAATTAATTGCTTAAGTCGCATTCCTCATTTGCAAGTCGCGATTACAAAGCGAATGCAAATAACTCCGCAAACTAATCTAATTCACTCACTATTAACTGCTTCATTCACATAAAATCCTTATCTTTCAAATACTCAGCGACATAACTCCCAAACTTCAGCAAATCGAGGCTTTTTTTCTTTCGTTTCTAATTCAAACTGCCAAATTCAGAAAGCTCTTTTTGTGAAATCAGCATGAATGTTTTATGGGTAGTTTGCCTGAGGCTGAGACTAGGGTAGGTGTAGGATACTGTTGTTTCATTCTGGGGTCTAAGGTTCAATCCCTGGGATCCCAGAGGATAGATTTATTGCTCAGAAGTTGCTCTTTCAAAGATGTGTTATTTGGTGACTGGAGAGGTACAGTACTGGGGATTGCCCCCTTCAGCAAATCACTTAACCTCAGCTTGCTCAAGCAGGACGACTGTAAGTTCCTTTGGTTAAAAAAATCATCTTCAAAAACTAACAAAAACAATTTTTTTTCTGACTGTAGAAAGCAAGAAGCACACACATACTGTAAAAGCCTGCTGTGGTCTCCTCAGCTTATAGTTCTGTCAATAATAATGTATTTTAAGGCTTTTTTTTATATTGGCTTTTCCCTTAATTATTCATCTGATCCCCATAATTTAGGTAAAACCTGACCCACATCAATAAGCCGTAACCCGATCCTTTAAACAAGACATTTCCTTTGAAATGAGGAAGATACAACTGCGAATAAGGAAACAATAAAAACAAACAAAGAGCAATATTCAAGCCATTCTCTATCAGAAATCTGGTTCAATCAGCCTAAAATGGTATTAAGCCTCCAATCCAAAAAAATAACCTTAAAACAATTGAATGAAAGGGAGGAAGACAGATAGAAGTGAGCGGTGGGAGGGAGGGGGATTGATACCAGATAAGAGAAATGAGGCTCTTTTATTGGGTCAATAAGTGTGTCATCGCCCCGGTGAAGCCACATGAGGGCAAACAGCCCACTTTAAAAGCCGTTCTGTCACCAATCAATTACAAACCAAACCATCATCCTGCACACACAATAACAGAATATGACAGAAACAAAACGATCAGTCGAAATCCAGTCCAAAGTACCAAGAGATTGGAAACAAACACAGTACAACAACCTGAAGGTTAATTGAGAGCACTTGTCCTTTGAATGACAACAAGACTGTTAATTCAACTGTCGGCCCATCTTGTCTTTGTTAGAGCTGGTGTATGTGCATAATATCTAAACGTCACTTGAACGGAATGTGTGGGCGCATGCTGCTGTTTATGCTGCGGGCAACAAGCTGCGCTAAGAGCGAGACTTAGAATGCAATTACTGAGCTTACAAGCCATTGTGTACTTGAGCGTGCATGTGCACGTGCCCAACTGAATTTCTGTCTACAGACATATCAGCTATCACTCGCCTATCCAGAGAGGGAGACTGTGCGATGCTGAAGTCATTGGAAAGGGAAGCTAGTGAAGGATGCCAATCACAAATGAACGCATCTGTCGGGGGTGATATCATCACTGACTTGAAACATTTCAATATTGCTGAATCCTGGCAGTGAGGTTAACACGGAGGTGAGGCAACAAGTTCTTAATTGAGCACTGGATGCCGTTTGAAGCAATCGCACTATTCTAGCCAGACATTACATTTGTCTCTTTCACGTTCACTGTCAATATACATGTTACAGTTATTAAGCCTGAGGAGAGTGACAAATAACACGCACAGTCGTCTGTCAGAAGGCTGTCAGAAATCTAGGAAATCTTTTTACGCCTCTGCTACTTTTTATCTCACACTTGCAACTTTATTTTTTCATAATTGTAAGATCATTTCTTGCAAACTGCAACTTTATATCTCGCAATGTGACTTGTTTTTATCTTCCAGTTGGGTCTTAAATATCACAGCATGACAATTTCGTGTAATTTTTGACTTTATATCTCACAATATGACTATGACACTTTATTTGACACTTTATTTGCTCTGGTATTGCGTTTTGTTCTGTTTTGGCTCTTTTTCCCTATTATTGATAGTTTTTTTCTTCTTTGTATTTTAGTCTATATATGTGTGTACAGCACTTTGATAAACACTATTTGATTTGATTTGATTTATTTTTATTTAAAAAATTAATGACATTTTTTTAATGTGACTATTATTTATTATTATTATTATTATTATTATTATTATTATTATTATTATTATTATTATTATTATTAATCATACAATTATATATTTTTTTTAAGTTTTACTCTGAGGTAGCAACTGACTTCCATAGAAATTCTGAAAATTGTGCTTTAAGGGCCAGATTTATAAAATTCCATAAAAGTGCTGATGGCAGTTCTGCGCGTGATCTATGGACAACGTGCAAAGCCAGATCATTTCCACACTGTAAAAAAATTGTTGGTAACCTGGTTGCCTTAAAGGGATAGTTCACTTTGAAATTAAATTTTGATATGTTTTAGCTTACCTCATGGGCATCCGAGATGTAGGAGTATTTGTTTCCCCAGTAGTTTCAATTTTGATCATTTTAGGTCAAACCGTTGTTGTCTGTGCCTCACATAATGCAGGTCTATGGTCACTACCTCAAAGAGCATACACAGAGAAGTCCAAATTAAACAATCCCCCATCGTAAGTACACACTGGGTGCGTTTACATGCACACCAGTAAGCTAATAACTCCAAAAAATCAGCTTATTGAAAAAAACAGTTTCCCCGTTTACATGCAAACCAGTAAACGGACAACGCAAATAAACCGCGTTTACATGACTATTTATAAACCGGGTTATTTCCTTGTAGTGCCATCAAAAATAATAATGTCCGTATATCTGACTCTGAGTTTTTCAAATGTTATGTCAGTTACGTCAATACGTCCTGTGTTAGCGGGAGATTTACGGCTCATATTAACCCTTATGCAGTTATGAAGCATTTTGACTGAACCTCTTCTACTTCTGCTACATGTGATGAGAATAATCTTTAAAATTTTCTGGGTCTTAAACGAGTCTGCATTTTTGGTATATGTCCTTATTTCATGCAAAACGCTAGCACGCTCTGTCTGGATGCGTTTAAATCTGCTCTAAATTTGCGTTTATGTCACCTATAACACATGCGCACTTCAATAAGCCGACAGAAAGTAGGTTAATGCGTTTACATGCAGCGCGAAATCGAGGTAAGAGGCAAAAAAACTACCTGTTCCGACCGGTTTATGCTTACACCGTTTATGACCTTACTCCGAAAAAAGAAAACAGGTTACCGTATTTGCATGACCATGTTCATTGTCGGCTTACTGGGCATAATCGGCTTAAGAACATGCATGTAAACGCACCCACTGATGGCCTAAGACACGAAACGAGCGGTTTGTGTGAGAAAACGAACTGTATTTATATCGTTTTTACCTCTTGTACACTACGTCCGTATCTCATTGTTTACACAGAAATTTGGGAAGTGTTACCTTTCACTGTGAAGATCTAAACATATTTATACGTACAGGACATCGCAATGGAAGAAGATTTCGATATATTAACAGACAAATGTTTTGTGTAAACAATGAGACGTACACGTGCGAGAGATCCACTTCCGGCGCTTTCCGCGCTTGCGCAGACTAAAGCCAGAATGCGCGAATGTCACCACAGGAAACACGCACGCGCGCCCTTGGATCAGTCGGACGTAGTGGTGTACAAGAGATAAAAACTATTTAAATACTGTTTGTTTTCTCACACAATCCGCTCGTTTCGTGTCTTAGGCTATCAGTGTGTACTTACGATGGGGGATTGTTTAATTTGGACTTCTCTGTGTATGCTCTTTGAGGTAGTGACCATAGACCTGCATTATGTGAGGCACAGACAACAACGGTTTGACCTAAAATGATCAAAATTGAAACTACTGGGGAAACAAATACTCCTACATCTCGAATGCCCATGAGGTAAGCTAAAACATATCAAAATTTAATTTCAAAGGGAACTATGCCTTTAACATTTTCAGTTTATTGAAATAAAATAATGTGTTGATACAATGAAGGAAATAGGTTTAATAGAAACTCAAAAAAAATATGATTGTATCTGAACCACATAAAAAATGTGATAAATCATAATATTTGGCAATTTGATTTCACTGTGGCTTCATAAATAAAACACACACAATTACCCAATATGCTTACAAAATTGTTAAATAATATTTGAATAAAGGTTGTCGATTCTCAAAAATGTTGATTGTATTATTTTTCTTATTTAAATTAACTAAAATGTTTAAGGCAACCAGGTAACTTATTTTTCAAATAACTTTTACAGTGCATTATGACCAGCGCAATCTACCGTTAGTGTCTGCTTTAAGGGGCGGTAAGTAATGGAATCACCAGTAAATTGACGAGCGCAAACTTTTGCAAATCACCTCACATGATTCATTTAAATACTCTCCTCCCATGAATTTTGCACCTGAAAGGGAAACTCCTACAAATGCATATGCAATAAGGCCAGGCCCAAAAATGACCCTGTCCACATCTTTTCAGTGCTAATTAATCATTGCGCGTCTTTAGTAAATCCTGACAGTAATTTTTTAAAGGTGCACTATGTAGTATTTTTGCAGTAAAATATCCAAAAACCACTAGGCCAATGTTATATATTTTGTTCAATGGAGTACTTATAATATCCCAAATGTTTCCAGCTATTTGTAAATTGTGAGAAAATTGCTATTTTAACTAAGGACCGGGACGTTTCAGCATAGCATTTGAGCGAGTTGCCTGTCAATCGCGTCATATCTGCGTTACCCTCGGTTTTATTCTGCAGAAGCGCTTTTCTCTTAGCAGTGTGAACATGTCACAGCAGCGCAGAGCGAACGCACAGAGGAACGTCATAACATCATTTTAAACACACTTAAATGTATCTGATATGATAAACAGAGCTGCTTTAACTTATAATCATGACCGGAAAAAGCGGACCGTCCCGTCATAATAAAAGTCCCAGTACTAGCGAGCCGTGCGTTTGTATAACAATCGCTCCAGCGGCCATGCTCAGCTCCACAACACTTGGACCTGCTCTGCTTTACACAGTAACGTTCATAACCACATCCATGAACATGATTTCTGCCCGAGTCCTATTTTCCACCGGCTGTGAGGTGAAGACCACATGTCCCAAGATAATGCGCTCAAACTTGCTGTCAGCAAACTACACCTTTGTTTAGAATAGGCGCCCTCCAGTGGACGGAAAGTTGCATAGTGCACCTTTAACTCAAAAAGAGGGTTTTCATTAGTCCAAGCTGTTAGTAAATCTGGCCCTAAGAATTTTAATTAAATAAATCATGTATGTAGGCCTATCATTTTGTAATAGGGACTATAGCAGTATTTTATTTTTTAAGATTTTTTTGCCGTTTTTGCCTTTATTATGATAGGACAGTAAGCAGACAGCAAGCAAAGTGGGAGAAAGAGAAGAGCCATTGACTTCTATAGTTTTTTTTTTTTCTCCTACTTTGTACGTCGTCAATGGCTCCAGTTAACTGTTTGGTTACTGACATTCTTCAAAATATCTTCCCTTGTGTTCAGCGGGATGGGATCGGAAAATGGGATCAGGAAATGTCAATGAGCTGGGACACAAACTTAGGTTGCCCGAAGCGCAACAAGGCTATAGGTTGGCACCCTACCTATTACCCACAGGCTATCACAGAGTTTTTAAAGGTGCACTGTGTTTTGAGACCTTCAGCGGTGAGGTTTGCGAATTACAACCGCCCACTGTTTGCCCCTCCTTTTCGAAGCACATAGAGAAGCTACGGTGGCCGACACAGGAGAGAGTTATTGTTGTTTGAGACAGCAGAGAGTAGCTAGTGCTCTGTAGAGTAGTTTGTCCGTTTAGGGCTACTGTAGAAACATGGAGGCGCAAAATGCCGATTTCACTCTAAGGGGAACCGCAGTGTATGTAGATTGAAATGGATCATTCTAAGGTAATAAAAACATAACTGTTTATTATGCATTGTCTTATACACCACTGAAAACATACTTATGTATATTATATTGCATTTCTGTCAATAGATCCTCATAAATACTGCACAATGCACCTTTAAGTTCTTAAAATTCGAAACAGTTGCATAAGTACACATAAATACACAGGAACACAAAATTATCCTCCTACTTTCGCTTTTGTGCGAGTCACTCAATTACAACAAGAGAAAATAAAGGGGCATCAGAGAAGTGGAGTGGAAAAAGGTTTAGAGGATATAGATTGACTGAATAGGGCTATTCATTAATGGGTGATTACAAGCACAGAGCTGTTCCTATTAACTACCTTAGCCTTGCTCAGTCACTGAAGAGATGACACAGAGTTTGAATGATGGAACGAAATAACAATAAGGGTCAAACAAGTGACACCATAAGAAATCAATCAAGTTGAGCAGATATAAAAAATAAAGAGAGATAAACAGAAAGAAGTAAGGGTGTCAGGCGCTGTGTAGTCTATAGTAAGCACACAATCATAAAGGATAACAAAGGAGTCTTTAATAGTAAATCCCACTAGGAACACATATTAGAATCACAGGGAAGAAGCTCAGGAAATAACTCCGTAAAATATAAACAATACTGTACAATAAAAACAAAGGAAACTTTGAGCATAAATACAATGGAGAGTAATCAGATTGAACAGAAAGAGGTGTGGTGCGTACAAGTAATTAACAATCAAGGAAACTAACTCAGGAACACAGGAAACATAGAACAGGGAAAACAGAGTCAAAACACAGTGAAACTAAACAAAAAAAAGAGAAGTCATGTTACAAAGGGAGTGCGTGAGAGAGAGTGTGAAAAAACAGCTCAAACAGCACTGACAGAAAACTCTGTAAGACTCACTAGCTACACATCACTTCACCACACATTTCTCTCACAGACAGAGAGAAAGGACCTTTCTGAGTGCCCAGAATCTCTGAATTAAGAAAATATACTGTGAGGATCTTGGAGATACAATGGATGATTATTACAAATGCATATTTAAAAGTTTGGGGTTAGTAAGATTGCTTATTTTATTTTCATGTTTTTTGTAAGTCTCTTATCCTCACCAAGGTTGTATTTAATTGATTAAAAATACGGTAAAATCAGTAACACTGTGAAATATTATTTACTATAAAAACTGGCGACGCTGAATTTTCAGCATCATTACTCAGTGTTCAGTGTCACATGATCCTTCAGAAATCATATGCTGATTTTGGTGCTTAAGAAACATTTCTTATTCGCGATGTTGAAATAGGTTGCTTAATATTTTTGTGGAAACTTATACTTTTTAAATTGTAGAATTCATATAATGTAATGCCTTGCTGAAAAAAGTATAGATTATTTTAATAGTACTGTAACTATATTTTAATTTTCTAGAATATTTTAATATACAGTACATTCATATATAGTATCCTTATATTAAAGCTGCAGTCCGTAGTTTTTCCTCTTTTTCACCATCGCTGTTCAAAATCTGCAATATTGCAGTTATTCACGGAATTATCAACTTGACGTGAATTGTTCCTTAGCACAGCGCGGATGAATCAAATGTTATGATGAGAATGTGCGGCTGTCGGTCACCGCAGTGGTGTGGATACTGTTATTCGGAATCACAGTTTCTACTTTTTGAAAGTATGACCAACATAAGAATGTCATCTGAACAAGTAGCTATAGCATCCACTTTTGTTCTGACCAACTAAGGGAAGAAAAGCATTGCAATAAATCACAATGATTAAACCTAACGATCGCTTGTCATATCACGCCAAACCGTGCAAATTATACTTTGTTTTCAAATTGTTTATGTAAACATCAGCATTGCGTGACTACATTTAATTTTTATTAGGGCTACCTGTAGTTGAGTTTCCATTTCTGTGGTGTGTGCAGTCTAATTTCTAATTGTCATATACCTACAAATTAATGTGGAGTAGAGGTGAATTGCTCCCTCTTATAGCTAGCACAAAATAATTGATATTTACCATAATGCACATGGCAAAACGATAAAGGCACAACAAAGAAACCTCCATAACTGTATGAATTAAGCGAACAAGTGTGCTACTGTTACAACTGAACCATGTCTTAGGCTTACCTTTCCAGCAGAACAAAAAGCCTGCATCCGTTTCGAGTTCACCCCACCTTTCAAAATCCCTTTTATCTATACTGTAAAAAATTATATGTTCAATAAGTTATGACAACATAGGTTTTTACATTGTTTTAACTCATCAAAAATAAGTTAAGAAATGTTACACTTTTTTAAAAGTTATACAAGATTTAACTCATTTTTTAAAGTCAGTTTAACATAATCTAAGTTTAAATAACTTAATAATAAAAATCTATGGCTATTGTACTTAATAAATTCAGGCTGTGACTTTTTTTTTACAGGGTATGTTTTCGCAAAGGCCCGGTTGAAGTCTCTTTTTTTCTGTAGCCACTCCAAAAGTCTTTTGCATTTTACATTTGTCACTGGTGATTGTCATTTTAACTTTTCTGGATTCACCATCAAATTGATAAGTTTAATTAGATCAAGTGCTATGAGAAAAGGCTATCTCCACCTACAACATCCTCATATGCAATATAGTCTGCTAGCCAGGACACCTTCTTTATGTCTTAAGATGTGACGCAAAGATATGCTTGAATTAGTTGCGGAAATCCACCAGTACCACTGGAATTAAAAGCATTAAGATTACTGTTGAAAATCGAGCTAAGGTAAAAGGGGTGGTTATATACTTGTTCAAAAAATTTGATTTTGGATAATTTTTAACCCAAAAGAGTTACATGCTGCAGCTTTAAACAAAGAAAAAAAAATTGTGAATCAAAGTAGATAGTAAAACAACAACAAAATAAGCTTCCACTCTACCATTTGTTTGCCATTGTTCTGACACAGCATTGTTTAAAAAAGTTATCCTCTTCAAGAAGTAGATTTTGCGCATTCCTAGGATAGAAGAATTTACTCTGCTGAATAGTGTTGATGATGAAAAAATCTATCTACAATGGAGACTGCACATTATAAATCATACTTGCTTCTCTTTGGTCGAGTGAGCACAGCTTTCCTGTTGAGAGATGAGGATACATACAGACAGAGTGGGCTGCTCTAGTGCACAAGCAGCATTGCCACCGAGGTCTCAGAGCACTGAAGAGGAGGCCAACATTGTTGACAGAGCACTAACAGATTCATATCACAGTATCTACCTTGTTTTTTTGTTATTTACAAGAGCAATAACTGATTGCTGGTTGGCTTTAAAAAACAAGTTCCCTGTTGTTTTAACACCATTATGATGTTCACGCATTCACACATTTTTTCTATTTTTGCTCTATGTCTTTGACCCTATTATTGCGGTGCGCATGCAAGATCCATCCTAGAGTCTACAGATCAAAGAGAGAGTAAGAGAGAGAGATCTACATTCCACCACACATGAAACATGACAGCCCATGACGGGAGTTGTTGTCAAAGCTCATGATTCAGTTGAGTGATCATAACCAGAAATGGGTGTCACAGTGCTCTTGAGCACATGTGAGGGTGTTCGGCAGTCTATTTCAGATCTGAGTCTCCAGAGCACTGTCTTTGTCAACATCCCAAAGAGCCCATTCCTCATCAGACCGAGGCAGAACTTTTATGCTTGTCTATCCAATAACAATTGCTTATGCTTGCTTGTATAGGCCAGATTTCATTTTCATTAAAGGTGTTGTTTCATTAAAAAAAATATTTTATTCTTGTTCATTGTGCATTTACTAAATAAAAACTGAAATTTCAGACAATGTTAGAATCTTAGGCCGTGTTTTTGGTCTTCTTTTCAACGTCGCATTTTTTAAAAGAAGGCGCTTAGAGTCTATTTCTTGCTTGCTAAGTGCTAAGCGCTTGCTATTTTTTTTTCTTCTGGTCACCTAAAGTAGAATGTTCAACTCGGTGTAAAATGCTGTGATCATCCCCATAGATATGTATAGATGCCTCATTAGCGACTGTTTCTATGGCCCCCTTTAAGTTAGCCACCCGCCATATTCGAACGGTCATAGCTGGTCGCGAAAGTGCTATGTGAACATTCAAATGCGCAAGCAGCAGTGCGTTGACATCCGTTGTGCATTCTGGCAGCGTTTGTCTCCCAGAGCTAAACCACGGCTCGTGTACTGCAAATACAAACTATAATATCATCCATTCTGTCACATTTGCTGGTGTTCTCCTCCAAGACGTGCTTTGATTTATGATGGGCAGCATATATCTGCGAGTCAACGTGCCTTGAGCATTCGAATGAGGCATCTATGTATACATATCTATGCTCATCACTGTCACTTTTTATCCAGCTGTCCAATCACAGTGGAGAGGCGTGGGACAAATACCACAGCGACCAATCGCCAACTGCTGGGACAACTGCAACAGGCGATAACAGGTTCTCTTTGTTTGTTTGTTTTAAACAATGGAATGTTGACCAACAATTATGCATGTAATAAAATACATGCAACCAATATTCTCCAAAAAAACTATAAAATTGTCTTTGTTATATCAATCTGTCGAGCCCAATGCTAATGATAGTATGTGTAATTTCAATATACTTTTAAAAGAGCCCGATAATCTAAGATGTAAAGGTAAGCTATTCCAATGAAAATGCCAGAACTGCAAATGCATGGTCACCACTCAGTTTTAATCTAGTCCTCAGAACATCTAAAATAATCTGGTTAGATGACTGTAGGTTTTTCTGAGGTTTGTGTATGTGTAAAAGATCAGCTAAATAAGAGGGTGCCAAATAGTGTAGTGCTCGAAATCGACCGTGTATTTAATTGGAAGCCAATATAATGTAGCTAAAGCAGGTGTTATGTGCTGGTGTTTACGAACACCCCGTTAACAATCTTGCAGCAGCAGCAGCATTAATTGCAAGTGATTTAAGTGATTGGCTCACATACAAGGAATCACAATAGTCCAGTTTTACAGAAATAAAAGCATGAATATTCTTCTACAAGTTACCTGATGAGAGAAACGGTTTTACCTTTGCTATTGATCTCAGAGAAAAGAAACACAGAGTTGATCTGTTTATCAAATTTCAGAGAGTAATCAAACTGTACCCCAAGATTCTTAACCATCAATTTGCAGAATAGAATCTAAATTTCCCATATCAGAAAGAATTTGGGAATCAGAGGTCCCAAACCAGGTTCTTTTCAAATGTTTTTCAAAACATTTAAATCTTTTTAAATTTAAAAAAAAATCAATGACATCCATAGTAAACAGTTTAGTAATAACTCAATTGACCTATCGGTAAGCCCCGCCCCCCCCTTAGTTACAAACAGAGTTACTAAATGTCTTATAAGAACAGCTATCAGTGAAAACCTTGTCCCAAGATGTTTTTGTTACATTCTGGACACAGAAGGACCACCTCTTGTCAAGGAGCAATCAAGTGGAACTTAAATATGCCATGGAGTGATATTTAAAATATTTTAAAATAAATATGGTAGGTAACAAGATTCACCTGGAAGCGAGGGTTTATCAGTCACAATGCAAGCAAGAGAAGCCTCATGTTACAGATGACAAAATCCAGGATCAACACTGTTCATGTACCACAGGGTAAGATTACATTAATTTACATTTAACCTGTTTAATATGGAGAGGCACTGTAATAGACCTTTGTTTATGTGTTTTGACCTACACTGTTACATGACATGAGAACCGTTGGCTATTTAGGTTTGTACATTAGCATAGACTCACTAACTTTAATTGTAATTTAATGAGAGTATGACAACCAGAAAATTAATGTTTTTATCTTCATGGGGATTGGGGTTGAATCCTTAGGAAACCAAGTTACTGTGCCCACATCACTGGATTAATACACAACGTGAATACAATAAAATTCCATTTCCCATTTTTAGGATACCTGGAATCAGAGTTACAGTACTCCAGGGACAATGTTTTACCATTTTTGTAGCATCAAACCGATGAGAGCTTCGGAACCTTCCAATGTTTCTCTATGGCACTGAAACCCAAACATGCCGAGTTCCAGCCCCCATGTAACTGATACTCAGCTGCCATTGGCTCATCTGCATTCGAGGGGAGGGGCTTACCGATAGGTCAATTGACCTCCTGTCCTGTTTCCGTAGAGGTAGGTAAACCTGAGTGTCATTAGCGTAACAGTGAAAAGACAGCCTAATCCATGCCTTTTAAAAATAGAACCTAAAGGTAACGTATAAAATGAATACAGAATCGGACCAAGAAGAATGGAACCTTGCATAACACCACAAATCATTGCAGCAGATTTGGAGTAAAGTTGAACAATGATACCACAGTTTTTCTCAGTCGCTTTGGTACATTTCTCAGATCAGAATTGAAATTCTTAAACCTTCAAATTATGTCACTTGTACACATCAAAAAAGCAATTTGTCATTTCGTTGAACAAGTTGCAAATGCTTTGGTACAACCATGCAAAATATTATGTACAATTCTCTGCTGTTTCCTACATTATCATTTGCTCGTCATGTTGATCAAAATGTATTATAATGGGTCTCTGTTGAATAGTCTTACTCTCCACAACATTAAGGCATTAGTTCATAGCATAAGTCTTTACATGTAAAATTATTGAACATGTTGTCGTATTATGTCAAGCATTTTTCTATACATTTCCATTAGACTTTTTTTTCTCAAGATATTTGTGAATAGAGAATTTTGGCCCAACAGACAAAAACTTCAGGAGGTGTACGGCACTGTAATTCCTACACCACTGCATGTACAGTTTTCACTAAGGAGATTGTCTATATATTCACATTTTTATTTATCCCATTTTTTTTTGGGGGGGGGGGGTCATTTGTGAAATGCAGTGTTGTCTTTTCCTTTCTGTATCGCAATGACATGCCAACAGATTACAGTACAAACAATAAAAGTGTAAATGTGAGGTGTAACCTACAACTTACAATAATTTTTATGAAAACTTAGCCATATAGTTTACATAGTATACTAATACTAATTTGTTACATTTATATAGCACTTTTCTGGGTACTCAAAGCACTTTACATATAGAAGGGAGAATCTCCTCAACCACCACCAATATTCAGGATTTTGTATTTTGAGCAAGAGACTGGCTTTTGCGGGTAATCCATAGTGTTTTGCTAACTGTATGAATTGTTTTGAGAAATTCACTTACTGTAAATGTCGCAAATGTCGAGGATGATTCGAGAAATGTACTTCAGCGACTGAGAAAAACTGTAACTGAGAAGGTCCTATTAAAGAGAAAATATTTAAATTATTCAAGAGCCGTACCCCAATACCCAGTCTTTTCTAGCAACTGAACAAAATCATTGAAAACAAGAGCCAGAGCAAATACTTTACATTGTATTGACTTTTTTATATTCAGAAACAAGCTATCTGGGAAATCAGATACTAATAAAACTTCCATTAATATTTTGTATATGGCTAAAAACGCTTTAGTGGACACAGCACTTGCGAAGTGTACTGTAGGATGGTGCAAACAGTTATCTCTAAAAATACAACTGACCTCTCAACATTCATACAGGAGCATGTGAACATTAGGCTACCTGCTACTTCTAAAAAGACCTATGCAGAAATGTTAAAAGATGCTTAAAAATATTGTTACTTTGTCACCTTATATTGTCACCTTCATGTTAGCCAACTCTCTCAGTTCCTCTCTGAGCTATGGATAACTTTATTTCCATCTTGTTCACTTTCTGCCAAATCAATTTATTCATGATAGGCCAACAGTTTAAGTGCATGTGATTCACCAGATCATGTTTTTGAAACTCTAATATAAATTTAGCTATTATTCTATTCCCTAACGAAACAAAATTATATTGCAGTATATTGGAAAATATCATGTCATACATTAGGCAATATATTCACATATATGGGATTTAATATTTATATTCTCCAATATATTGCAATATATTTAAGCGGCAATCATTTGTATATTTTGCAATATATTACAGGAATATATATTATATTGTATAATACCATCAATATATTATTCCATGTATTTACAATATATTATAATATATTTCAAGTAATATATTGGTAAATATATTTTCCTTTCTTAAGGGTTAGTAGTCCTACATAATCTTAAATTAAACAAAAACTGCATTGCATAGTAGCAATGGCCCATGTTCTACATCTCTGTGGAAGCACATCCTGACAATATCTTTTACCTCTTAATGTTTACCTCATTTATTTAGCTGGTGATTAATTCTAATATATTCAATATGTTAAACACAAATTTGTGAGTCGGATATAGGCGCCAACTAGAGGAATCAATGAAAACGAAAACCACTCGGGGGTGTTGAGACTGTAGCCTATCAGTCCGAGTCTCTGACTTTATAGCCTACTCCCCGGGGAGAGCACGTACAACATGCGGTCCCATCACTATACATGGTTAGAGCGAGGCGTGTGCCCTTCGGCAGCGAATACATTTGCTGTGGTGGTGGGAATATTTCACAAGCAGCTTTATAAAGTGTGATTTCTGCACGTGATACATTCCTGTACTTTCATTCAAACGGTGTCGGTCGTTTTTTCTTACCCCTTTTTGCGCTGTGTAATTTGCTATGTTGAAGAACACGTCCGTCCTCGATCGCTCTACAAAGAATTATTTACTCCAAATTTCAATCTCAAAACGAATCGATTCAAGTGGAGGCAGAATCGCTGCAGTCAGCTTCCGCCATCCCGACCGGCTGCGTTAGGCCCTAAAAAAATCTAAAAATAGCTTCAGGACAAAACCACACAAGCCCGGGGACTATACGGCAGGCTCTCTCGCTTAAGCGAAGACACCTCGGTTATGTCATTGATTCCCTATTACTTGACTTCTTCACTGCGGAGATGTTAAGTCCAAAGAAATCTCAGACAGACAGACAGACAGACACAGATCGACCACAGATAGATAGATAGATAGATAGATAGATAGATAGATAGATAGATAGATAGATAGATAGATAGATAGATAGATAGATAGATAGATAGATAGATAGATAGATAGATAGATAGACAGACAGACAGACAGACAGACAGACAGACAGACAGAGAGACAGACAGATAGATAGATAGATAGATAGATAGATAGATAGATAGATAGATAGATAGATAGATAGATAGATAGATAGATAGATAGATAGATAGATAGATAGATAGATAGAACTTACGCAAAGTCCCTAAAAACCCGTGCCTTACACAGGGAAAGCCATACTGGAATGAATAGACATGAGGGTAAATAATTAATGTCAGAATTTTTAGTTAGTTTGTTTGTTTGTTTATTTTATGAATTATCCCTTCAACGCAATATGGCTATGCTGATGTAAAGGGCTGGGGACTGAATTAAGCAGCAATGGTTGAGTCCTTGCAAAGTTCGAGGGAGCCGTGTGTGTAAATGTAAACACTAAGAATCCAAGTGGCTTATTTTTGGGGGGAATGAGAGCCTTCAGTCGCCTTTCTCACCACTAGCGTGTTTGTTTAGAGCTGTTAGCTGCTGCTTACAACCGAGACAACTCTTGGGAACTTAAAGTTCGTCCAAAAAATGAAAATGTTGTCATTGTTCAGACTACTTACTCATCAGCACGCTGTTCCAAACATTTATCACTTTACTGTCTGAGGAACACAAGATAAAAGAAGATTTGAAGAATGCTGGTAACAAACCATTTTGGTTACCATTGACTTGCATTGTATAAGCAAAAACACTAAGGCATTTATCACAATAGGCTATCGTTTTTATGTTCTACTGAAGATAGTCATACAGGGTTGAAATAAAATGAGGTCGAGTAGCTATATGACAGCATAATTTCCATTGTTGGGTGAACTGTCCGTTTGTGTCATTAATTTAGGCTACAGTTACTATGCCTGTGCGCTGTGCCTCTGTGTGTCTGTTGCACTGCAATTTCTATTGTGGCTTTATCAACAGTTCTCCCAACATCTGCATTGATTAGTACGGGCGTCTTTGCCAAAACTCGCTGCACATCTCTACTGCAATGACAGACGAGCCCTTTGCGACAAGCTAGAGATGGGCACCCACCTTACAGATCTGGAAGTGCTCAGACATCAGCGTTTCCTGGATCTCCAGATCGCGCGGTGTTTGTGCCGCACTGGGGGTCCCAGCCGCACTGCCGCACGCGGGAGATCCACCTGGATTCACAGGCGAAGAAGTGGTCAACCCGTCCAAAACCTTCCGGAACTTCTTCATCTTTATCCTTGTGTTAACACTTAAACGTTTCTCTTGGGAATAAAAAAAAATCACAAAACGTGCCGTCGAGACGCTTAAAACAGCATAGAAGATGATGCGGCTTCACAACACGAATTCAGACTCCTCGTTTCTTCTTCCTTTTAGGACTTTATGAGCACATAAAGTCGCAGAAATACTTCATTTTCCAAAACAAGGCTGGAAAAAAGTAGATGAATTTGGGGGGGAAGACGAAGAGAGGTTCAGTGCGCATTAAAGCCTGAACCAGGCTGGAGAAGAACCAAGAAACTTCATGGCACTTACGCAGGACGGTATCGCATCCAATTAGCCAACCGTCTCAGAAGCCATGTCAGAAACATATCAAATTACAATTGACTTTGGTCAATTTTTATTTCTTCGAAACTCGGTAGCAGAACACAGCAAAACTCACGCTGAACGTTTGTTGTTTGGGAACCCAGACGCAGAGGAGACGCGCTGCAGAGAAGCAGCGGATAGCGACGAGCCAACGTCGGAAATTTGTCACAAACTGCCGGGAAAAGACAGGAAATTCACGGTCTGACAGGTTTTCTGTGAAATCCCCTTCTCTATTTCTTTCTTCTGAGTTATTTGGGAGGAGAGGAGGCGCGTACCCTCGACCCGAGCCCAAAATATCTCCCGCAGTCGAGTGCGAGCTGCTGTCCAAGGTGCTGAATGATTGAGCGAAAGAAAGCCACTCCCATCTCTGTTCTAATTGGACCATGTGCCGCAGCCCTACTGTAATCTCCGCCTTTAACCAGCAGCGATTGGACCATGTGCTTCAGAAACCACAAACAATGAAATAGTGATTTAAATACTTGCACAATTTTTTATTAAACTTAATATGACTTTTAATGCACCCAACTGAACCACAAAAGCTGTTGGAAATCCAAATGCACCGCCATTTTTCATACCAATAAAGTGCATTAAGTTGAACTGAAATGGAAATATTTATAAAATGTAAAACAGAGAGGACCATAACATTATGCTGGCCTCGAATTTGACATCGGTTTGACATCGGTGTCCTGCAGTTAATTTACATTTAGAGGTGTAGTTTAGTCTTTCATTGTTAGACGACTAGTCTGAAAACAGCAGCTGCAACAAAAAACATTAATATTCGCTTAAGAATATATTGTACAAAAATAAAATAAAATGCAAGACCCAACTCAGGGAGACGCCAATAGCGCTTTATTGTTCTCTGGTTATGGTCTCACTCTATCACTCCTGTTCATAACGTCCTCTGAGGGGCAGCGGTGGCCTCGAGGGGGCGCTGTGATGTGCATTTCGCAGATGTAGATTACATAAGCGCTTACATCATCTCTCCCCTCGGCACGGCTTATTCCATTGAGTGTTTTCCCCTGAAATCTGCCCATGTTGTTGATACCTGCTCTAGAGATTTTGATGCTCATGATGCTCCTGTGAATTTTATCCGGAGTCTTATGATTAGATGAAAACAAAAACAAAAAAATATGCTATGATAGATCCAAACCCAATTTTTTTTATTTGCTTAATTTATTATATTAGACATCTCAATAGACTATAAATATATTCAAAAGAACATAATATACTGAAGATTAAGACAAGCAGTCAACAGCTCTTCAAAGATTAGGCATATACTGATGCCAAGCTGCATGACAACATGTTTGTTGTCCTGTTTGGTTAAAGTATAGTTAATATATCCTATACAAATTATTTTAAATTTAAATTATTTTAAAATATGTTTGTTTTCTATACGTTCTGTTCTTTTGGATATTACATAATGTGCAAGTGTAGCTAGAATGAAGCTAGTCACAGTAATTGTTGATTTAATGTAGTGAGAGAAAAAACTTCTTGGCATTTATATATATATATATATATATATATATATATATATATATATATATATATATATAATTTGACATGTCTCTTAAAGATGTCTCTTCTGCTCACCAATGCTGTATTTAATTGATTAAATATACAGTAAAACAGTAGGCTAATAGTGTGAAATATTATTACAATTTAATATAACTGTTTTCTCTTTTAATATGTTTTAAAATTGTATATATTTCTATGATGGCAAAGCTGAATATTCAGTATCATTACTCCAGTCTTCAGTGTCACATGATCCTTCAGAAATCATTCTGATATGATGATTTGCTGCTCAAGAAACATTTATTATGATTGTCAATATTAAAAACAGTTTAAATATTACAAACAAGCTTATTTTTTAAATATATATATAATAGTTTGTTTCTGTAAATATGCATAGATCAAAAGTGAAAGTGAAGACATGTATATAAAAAAGATTTCTCTTTCAAATAAATGGATTTCTTTTTACCTTTCTAGAAGAATCCAGACAAAAATGTTTCATGGTTTCCATAAAAATATTAAGCATGAAATAAGAACAATTATTAATAATTACGCACCATAATTGATAATAATTGCGCACAAAATCAGCATTTTACTATGATTTCTGAAATATCATGTCCCACGGAGACTGGAGTAATGATACTCATCTTTGCATCACAGAAATAAATTACCTTTAAATTATATTATTTTAAAGTACTAATATTGACAATATTAATGTTTGTACTGTATTTTTGATCAAATAAATATAGCCTTGGTGAGCTTAAGAGACTTCTTTGAAAAACATTAAAAAATATATATTGTTGTTTCCAAACTTTTGCACGGACACACACGCACAGACACGCACACGCACAGACACGCGCGCGCACACACGCACGCACGCACACACACACACACACACACACACACACACACACACACACACACACACACACACACACACACACGTTGGTCTATGCGGTTTACAGGGACTCTCCATAGGCGTAATGGTTTTTATACTGTACAAACC
The DNA here is from genome assembly GCF_024679245.1 of Pseudorasbora parva. Classification (NCBI taxonomy): domain Eukaryota; kingdom Metazoa; phylum Chordata; class Actinopteri; order Cypriniformes; family Gobionidae; genus Pseudorasbora; species Pseudorasbora parva. Next base: position 31,535,929 of record NC_090176.1, read on the forward strand.
GTATTTTCTATCCCCCTACACTGCCCCTGCCCCTAAACCTACCCATCACAGGAAACATTCTGCATTTTTTACTTTCTAAAAAAACTCATCTTGTATGAAAAGTGGGGACCGGCTGGTTCCCACAAAATAGGTTATCTCAGTTTTTACTATCCTTATGGGGACATTTGGTCCCCACAATGTAATATAAACAAGGGCACACACACACACACACTATATACTATATACTATATAATATAATATAATATAATATAATATAATATAATATAATATAATATAATATAATATAATATAATATAATATAATATAATGTCTGTACATTATATTATATTATATTATATTATGTCATATTATATTATATTATCTAATTGCATGTGCCTTAAATATCATATTGTGTACTAAAGTAATTTCAATGCATTTCAAGTGCCACAAAATCACTGACAGTCTTTTGTGATCTTCGCAGGATATTTTGTAAGTTCCTCAGAGAACTGGGTGCCTACTTAGCTTTATAATCAGAAACTCTGCACCCTCTTTCACCCATCTCACCATATCTCAACAGGAAACGACAAGACTAAAGAGGAGAGTTCGCAATTATCGTGATTATAGGGTACAAACGTTATGCTTTCAAGCATTTTTATCTTGACATTTTCAGTTATCTATTGCTTTGACTGTTTATAGGTTATAAAATTACAGATCAGGCTCAGGCTCCTCCAATTAACAGGCTAGAAGCTCAGTAGGCTGCCACATGTAATTGCTTTTTAAAATCTCTTCATTAAAAATACTTTTCATCATGAATGCCAAGGCCTCTTTAGAGGAATATACCCCAGACATGATATTCCATGACTGTCAAAAGGATAGAATGAGAGTCTGAACTTTAATGGTGAGAGATACAAATACAATTTTTTTAGCCAAGATGTTTATGGTCATTCTTTTAAATATAATAAGGATTGAATTATTCCGGTTTCTCGTGCTAATGCTGCTTGTTGCTTGACCAACATCCCCACATGAACTAGTGTTTCTGAGTTATAATATTATGTGGCATATCACGACCGAGGCACAAATGGTAGTGTTGCTAAAAGAACTCAGTAGGGGCCTTCTCCCTCTGCTGCTTGGTGGATGTATTACAGAAGAAATCCCTTTGTTGAGAGGATTTGGGAGTGAGAAAAAAGCAAAATAATCCTCTTCATCGCTCCCTCAGGGTAAACAGCATCCAAGATAACGCAGCTGCCAAGACAACGGCACGGGGTGTGTGCTGCACAATGGGGCCGCTGCGTTAATCTTCCTGCTCAAACCTGCAGACACGGATTAGGGAACATGAACACGTCAGGTATCCCATAGTGCAATGCAGCCGGGGAGTTTTGACTGGGCACTGATTAAAATATAGGGTTTGAGAACATTAGGGAATAAAGCGATGAATAATTTCAAAAATTCAAACTTATTTATGAAATTTAAAAAAATAAAAATAAGGAAAGGCTTACGATTGCAGTCTGCCAGAGCAAATGCTGTAGATTATTTGACTCCAGGTAGAAGTGACATGTAGGATACTGAGATACTTGTCACAACCATAGCCTTGAGAAAGACACTTTACACCATATGCCCCCAGGGTGACTGTACATAAATATGTTGTAATGTAAGCTGTCAATTTTAAAACATTTATGCTAAATAGCAAGGAAGAAAAATCTAAAAAGTGTTTAGACTATATTGAACACTTCATTCAAAATGCAACAGTCTCTATTATGTTTGACAGTCCCGTCAGCGACCATTTTGGCAACACCCTCGGGCAGATTATTTTCTATGCAGCTAACACGCATACCAGTAAAGCTCATATTTACCTGACTGTGGAAAGGTTAGACTAAAACCGTTTGACAAACAATCTGCATAAATCAGCTACTAAATCAGAAATCTATAAAGCTGTCAATTCAAGTCAAGTCATCTTTATTTATAGCGTGCTTTTTACAATACAGTTCAGAGCAGCTTTACAGCGATAACCGGAAAATAACGCAACAAAGTTTGTTTCAGCTGTACGGCAGATCAAGAAGAAAACATAGCCCAGCTAAAGAAAGTTCAGTGAGGGAGATCAATTATATTTTTGTATATTTAATGTCAAAGCAACTAATCAAGCCAAAGGCGAAGATGACAAGGAAACAGAAACTCTTTGGAGAAACCAGGTTCAGTCGGGGTGCCAGTTCCAGAGGCGAGTAAAAGTAAACATTTTGTTTTTCAAGTATACTTTCATATGTGTGTGTGTGTGTGTGTGTGTGTGTGTGTGTGTGTGTGTGTGTGTGTGTGTGTGTGTGTGTGTGTGTGTGTGTGTGTGTGTGTGTGTGTGTGTGTGTGTGTGTGTGTGTGTGTGTGTGTGTGTGTGTGTGTGTGTGTGTGTGTGTGTGTGTGTGTACTTTATCAGTGTTCTTCTCTGGAAAACTTTTACTTCACAACATTCCAAAACATAATATCGTACTTTTTACAGCAATTCATTTCATATTGAATATCATTTAATACTTAAGTACATTAAAAATGCAGTACTGTATATATACAAGTACAAGTAATTCAAAGTTTTATTTGAGTACAAGTAAGAAAATACTAAACTTTTAATGTAATTAAGTATCAAAGGTAAGAAAACTTTTTTTTTTTTTTTCTGAAATAGTGGAGTAAAAAGTATGACATTAAACAGTATATTATGCTTCAGAATGCAATGAAGTAAAAGTTTTCTCCAGAAAAACACTGATAAAGAATATACTTAAAGTAAAAATACTCCACTGCTGTCTGCCACTGGCCAGCTCTCCTCTGGACAGTGTATGATTATGATTCAGGCAACATTACAGGTCAGAAGTCAGACTGAATTGTCAGTTAGAATATTTATCCAGTTCCATCTGGTTGAAGATTGGAGTCATCACACCGGAGTTGAGAATCAGTGCCACTGTCATTTTGAGCACTGCAATTTCTCCTAGTCTCCATATCCTCCTCATATAATATCGTCACCACATTTTCAGTAAAAATAAATAAATACATACAAAAAAACAAGCTTTTTTAAAAATATCAACCAACTTTTATCAACAGATTGGCAAACCAATTAACTCGATCTCAAGAAAAACATAGCTATTTTATGATGTGGTGATTTTGCATAGATTTGTATGATGTATGATTGTATGATTGAATCCCCATTCTTAAACCTAACCGACAAATTAACCAGCGTGGTTAATATGTTGGACAGACCACAAAACCAACATCACTTAACCACACTGTATATTGTACATAGTTTTAAAACAGAGAAACCTGAGGCAATAATTACATTTCTGTAGTCCTAGAATGTTCTCTTTGTTAGTTTTGAGTAATAGGTTAAATAATTCCTCCTTAAATTACTTAAATGAACTACCAACCAACCAACTATTTCAAGCTGAGTAGAAGCACTAGAACAGCACAAGTCTGTTTAAGATCACTTCATTTGAATTAGTTAAACCTGGGAAAAAACACTAACAAACAAAGCCCACTGCATGTAATGCTCAAACTAATTCATATTCACACTTGCTCAGACAGGAGACACAAAATGATCAGAACTGTTAGTAATTCTTATATTAAAACCCTTAGAGATGTAAGGCTTGTCACCCCAGCTTAATATTGTTCTTAATTTTACAATCCTCACTAGGCTTTGAGAGAGAGAGAGAGAGATAGAGAGAGAGAGAGAGAGAGAGAGAGAGAGAGAGAGAGAGAGAGAGAGAGAGCAACAAATGGAAAACAGCCAAAGCAACAATGAGCCCAAGTTTATGACAATATGCACTAATGTTGCTTGAGGTATAGCAGGTGCTTTTACCTCTTTCTCTGTTCCATCATACTCTAACGTTGATCTTCAAATGAATCATGTAGCATTCACTAACCTGTGTTTCACACAGCTAGAAACGCCACACCGCTCATTTTCCTGTCCCCAACTATTAGAATAAATGAGCCCCGCAAGCACATCCACATGTGCCGTCCAGGGTCATAAATCAACTCACGGCCTACCGTGAGGAAAATGATTATTAAAATATAATTGTCAGGTCTTAGACAGCATGCATTGTGTAACTGTCCTTTACTGCTCAGCACCCGCAATAACCGTCAGCCCTGCCGCTTACAATCAAGACGTGCACAAAGGCCAGTCACTCAAGATGAAGTTGTTTTTCAATTAGGGCAAAAATTTGACTTGAAGTTTTTAATTACTCTCGCACACTGATGTGAGCACAAACCAGGGTTTGAATATTCCTCTGTGAGAATATCCTGGATGAATTTTCATCTGGTCAGTGTTTGAAGGACAAAGTAAAGCATCCTCAACACACCCTCTTTGTCTCAAATGCAAATTAATATTGATCACAAGCGCTAATCAGACATCATGTTGTTGAATATATACATCACAATTCAATCATTTAGCTCAATGATATGACGCGATGTCACAACTGATCAGTTTATGTGTACATCAGTAGCCTATTTATCATATTTGCTCTCGTTATTTAGTTCTTTTTAACTCAAAGATGATCTTGATGACAACCTGCCAATTAATAAAATGAAGCAGTAAACTGCAACAATTAGACATACTAACACATTTATTCCTAATTCTTTGACAATTTAAGGTATATACTATGCAAGTTCATTAAAATAAATTGAATCATTTAAAAGGTCTACACTTTTATATAAGAACAGTAATAGATTTTGGTTTAAAAACCTTTTCATTTACCACCAGTTGACCTCAGATCAAGTTAGCTACTCTTGTTTGTCTGCGCTATCGATCTAAACGCCTACATGCCTGCACTGCTTTTGGACGAGGCTTTATTTGTAGTTTTTCTCTGCTTCTGGTAAAAAAAAAAGAGAGGGTCAAAAAGAAAGTGAAAGAACAAAAATTTGAAGCTATAAAAAGTGTCAAATACAAAACTTTAAAAAAAAAACCTTTATTATCAAATTAAATATCTTCTCAGCTAATACAAATTGCATTTATACATTTAAGTATTAAAAGTTATGCTAAATTAAATACTGAAATATTCTTACAGTCCTGTCATCGTCATACACCAGCCTGCCATCTTCACGTCCAGCGCCATGCCACGTTGCTTAAATAGCAAATGCACTCGTGCCCATATGTTTGCCCATGGGCGTGCTCCGTGCTGGTCTGAAAACAAGGTGTGTTCAGGCGTATTGTTGACTCATTGCTATTTAACATTGACCAACAAAAACCTGGGGCCTGAACCATGGTAGTTTAACAAACTCAGGGTTACAGGATTAGTTTAGAATTGGCAAAACCAAACTAATCTATTCAGGCTTTGTTTGTACCATCATCAGCTTTCTCTGTCAACTCAGGGTTTGATTTTTTTTTTTTTGCTCTGATCCTGAGTTTAGGAGTTTAGCTGTGACATCAGCAGTGAACAGCCAATCACAGGCTGTGGATCAGTGGAAATGAGATTCATTTCTTGTGAGGCAGTGAGATTCATTTCTCTTCTGCAGATTATTACATGATTAAAAAAAATATTAAGAATTTAATCAAATTTACACAGCAAGAAGAAAAGAGCTGTCTATGAAAGAGGACAACACAACAAAAAAATATAATACGTCAATGCAAGTAAAAGTTTTGAAGTTAGTTTAGTTGATATATTGAGCGAATTGAACATCTAAGCTCTTTAGGCTTCTTTTTAATAGCTTTATTTATTGATTTTAAAAATGACTTTATATAAGCTATTTATATTAATTTTAACAATTAATGATTGATTAACTAAAATGAAAATGTGTAATTGATTAAGTGTATAATAATTACATAAAGTATATCTAAATCATTCAAAATAATTATAAATCATAAAAAATATTATTATAAATAAGCAATGTTAAAATCCAGACACTTTAGTCTTTAAAAACGTTTGCTATGTAGTGACCTTTAATTTGGATTAGAAACAGGGGGAGTGACTTTATTGCATCAGAAGTGTGTCACTTTGCTCACAGCTGATTGGTCCAATTTGAGCTCTCTCTCATTCAGAACATAACCTGCCCTGGAGCAGGTTAGCCATGGAGTGTAAGTTACTATGGCGATGAACACAACTAAAAGCCAAACCACTTTAAGGGTACCTAAAACCTAGCCTGGATGCCAGCCGAACTTAGCCCCGCCCACAACATTTTTAGGTCGGGCAGTTCGGTCTGGCATTGTTCCATAGAGGAGTAATTATCTCCGAACAGAAACTGTTCGGACCAATGAAATCATCAGGGCGGGCTTTAGACGATGACGGACAGATGATAAACAGTAACGTAATCATGCACGTCATCAAAGGGGCTTGGATTATATTTACTCGAATCCTAAACAGAGAGCTTGTTTGTATATGCATTCACCTTCACAATTTCTCTCAGAAATGATGATCATGTTGGGTAAGAAAAAAACGTGGACTTGGCAACACAGTGCAGTTGAGCTCTGTCTGTTGACATTTGACAATGCGTCGCTTCGTTTCTCTGATTGGTTTGCTCCATTGGGCTGTGATTATGAGGCGTGTTTTAACCGAACCAGGAAAGACATCAATTGGATAGACCTACAAAGGTCTATCCAATTGATGTCTTTCCTGGTTCGGTTAAAACACGCCTCATAATCACAGCCCAATGGAGCGGTTTCAGACTCATATTCTGACTAGAATTGAGTATGACCACGTCAGGCTACCTAAAACCCAGGATTGGCACAAACTAAGCCCAAACATATCTGGATTGCCAGCTAAACCGGCTTCATGGTATAGGCCCCTGGTCAATAGGTCAGTATTTTTTGTCATTTAAAGGGCATGTTAGTAATATATGTCTATATGCGTATGCACAACGCGCGTACACTCTGCTTATTCCACACACAGGGACGCACAGCAGCACACAAAATATTGCAAAATAAAAGGATTCCTCTGGAGAAGCATTCAGTCTTTCCGCTCACAAAAAAAACATATAAATAGCAAATCTGCCATGGTGCGAGAGCAACTGGCTTTTAAATGGAATGGGGGATGAGACTCTGATTGGTTTATTGCATATTACACCCAAAACACACCCATTGCTCATAAAGAGACTAGGGGCAACCCTTTTGGACCATGCGCCTGGTGCAGTGACCGTTTTTTTCCGTCGTTAAAGTAGCAAAAGAGGATTCAGACACGTCCTCAGTGCACCTGCGCCATACTATTCAGATAAGTCAAAATTCTAAAATAATCAAAACAAGATGAATATATTATGAACTTCATATAATAAAAAAAGAAAGACATGTGAATGTCACATGATATTGTAGCCTACCAGTGACCCCAGCTGCCGGCTGTAGCTTTATACTCATTATGTTCCTTATTGGATTTCAGTATAAAAAGAAACACACACCACATACTAAGAAAAGGATCCGACCATTCATTTCTGCCCCTTTTATCAAAAATGAGTGTGAACATTGATGATTGAATTAGCGACAATGGTCTTGGCGAGAGGACTTCATTTCAGCCTCAGCACCTTCATCTTCACTGAGCCTAATGCACTACCCACGGCTGTCGAGAGGCCCCACTCCATCCTTCAACTTCATGTGACCATTCACATATCATTCCATTAGCCTGTACTTTCCTCTCATTTGCAAGACCCTGGTTAAGTCGTCTTATTTCCATCATATTTCCATAACACGGAGCATATACCAGTGAACCTGACCAGGAATTACTTTTACCGCAACTCTAGACCAGAGCCAAGAATAACTCTGTAAAAACATGACATTCAAAGGAAGAAAAAAAAATGGATACTGTCCAAATAATTTTTGAACACTCTACACCTATGGTTATATGTAAATGAAGCAAAAAAACTTAAAATCAGTTGGTGAATGTGAATATAGACTCACGAATATGGATCACATACATTCTGGGATACTGAGGAATTCAGCATCTCCAGTGCTGAGCGGGTCTATACTGCACAGTGAAAAGTGATGGCAGTGTCAGGGCCGCTTGTTTTTGGATGTCACTGTGACAGTCTCAGTGGGGTGAAGAGGGTGCATATCCTCTCTTTCTGTCACAACAGAATTTGTGTCACTATCCCACTGCCAACAGGGTGACTCACCAGAGCCTAAGCACACAGAATATATCAGTGACTCAAAACAGCTGCCTTACCATTTTTTTCTACATTCATGTATTTCCTTTTAAAAAGTTTGGTCAGGACACACCAAAGGGTTTATCCCATTTACAAAAAAACATAGCTAAAACAATACATTTTCATTAACACAAAAGTAGGAAGTAGAAACATTTACTTGAGAAGCAAAATGACATGATATTATCTTTAAGATTCTTATATGATGAAATATTTTGGATGGACTGTTGAACCTAAAAACAAGCAGCAATAGGGGATTTTGCTAAAGGGTTAGTTCACCCAAAAATCTCATGTCGTTGGACACCCGTAACACATTCATCTTCAGAACACAAATGAAGATATTTTTGATGAAAGCTGATGGCTGAGAAAGGGTTCAGATAGGCTTTCATTGTCATTCAGTACATTCCCTCTCACAAGACCCATAAAGGCACTAAAGACTAAGTTACAAAGTCCATCTCATTACAGGGGCTGTACGAAGCGATGAGAATAGTTTTTGTGCGCAAAAAAAATCAAAATAATGATTTTATTCACCAAGTTATTGTCTTCCGTGTAGGTCTCTGACGTGAACTCATGCGATAGCGGCACTCCTCCTCACTTCTGGGTCATGTATCCGAACGGTGGATCTGTATCATATTCTCGCGCATGCGTCAAGTTCACGTCAATTACTTGGTGGATAAAGTCCTTATTTAGATTTTTGTGTGCACAATAACTATTTTCATCCCATTGTAAAATTATTGTACAGCCATTGTAGTGAGATGGACTTTGTATCAATGTTTTTATTGCCTTTTATGGGTCTTGTGAGTGGGAATGTACTGAATTCCAATGGAGGCCTATCTGAAGCCTTTCTCAGCCATCAGCTTTCAACAAAAATATCTTCATTTGTGTTCCGAAGATGAACGAAGATCTTACGGGTATCCAACGACATGAGGGTGAGTAATTAATGAAATAATTTTCATTTTTGGCTGAACTAACCCTTTAAGTGAATTTACTATGGTGAATGTGAAATTTAGAAAAATAAAGTATTCAATAAATTTTGCCTTTTACAGTTACCAAAATTAGAAAATCCAACCCAAAATATCTGTGTGAGGACAATCACAGAAAATAAGTATAAATATGAAGCCGTTTCATCCAGGATCCCACAGAAAGAACTTGTGTGTACTGTATATGGCTTTTAAATTAAAAAAAGCTTTAGCAGGTCAAATTTGTTTAATAATTTGAATGAAATTTCTCTAACCTTGTTAGTTATTATGTATTTCAATGGCAGTTTTTTTTACAAACAATATGGTCAACCAAATTCTTCCAGTATGACACCGCATATAGAAATGTTACAAGCTCCGTTTGAAAAAGAGATTTAATTGCATAATTACGTGATAATGGAGTGCAGATTACGAGATTACGTGGATATGCCCTCAGCCTTAGCAAGCTCCTCTGCCTCTCAAGGTCAAGTCTCTCTGCAACCGTGCATTAAATCTTCTTTGGACTTTTATTATAATAGGGGCAAAGTTCAATGTACATCTTTTATCTTGCTCTTTAGTGATCACGATTTCTAAATGTGTAACTTCAGATTGAACTGGAATATTATAAAAAGAGGGTGCTGTCTATGCAATCTTTAATAGACATATTATATTTACTCATATTTACTTATGTTTAGATTAAGTCCTGAAGCTTCAGAGAATAGTTCTATATAAAGAATTCAATTCATTAGTTGACGACTTCGAAACTCCTGAAGTGTTTCCAGTTAAGTCACTGTGTCATATTTATCAGACGTTCAGCCAGCGGTGCGTAGGCGTGACGTCTGAGGCTGTGAGTGCCATGGCACAGTAAGGGTTTAGATGGTAAAGCCAAGATTCATAGCATATGGTAATGAAAGATCACCTTATTTTGCATACACTCCAATAGTGTTCCCAACACAAAGTTGGAAAACATGTTTAGGACTACCTGCTGCACGGAAAATGTTAGGAGGTGTTTGCAGGTATGTAAATATCCACTTCATTGAGTGCTCTTTTTGTTCTTTGTCTTACTGTTTTATAGAGTGACAAAATCTGAACAATTCAGTCAGTTCTAGCCTTCCAGATTGGCTCTGTTGAACCCATTTTACCAATTCAATAATAAACTGACCCAGCCAAAATGTTTTTATATGGGTGGTACTTTATTTTCCCTTTTTTATCAGGTAAAAGGTAACTGAAGATCATAGGCGGCATCTGAAATGTGATACTTCCCCAAATAAAAATAGTATGTTGAAGGGTGAATTCACATGGTGAATGTGCTACAGATTAAATTCTGATTAAATTTCACTAGTTCACACATCAAATTAAATAGAGTAAAGATTATGCGTATTTGGCGTGCTGTCCGGGAGAGGGCTCCGGGCTCGGAATTTGGCCCGAACCCAGAGTACCCCCCTGTGATAGAGATACTCTAGAACTGGACTGAAGTGTATTATAGATTGTGTTGACATCTAATAAGAGTTTGTTAGAATCAAGTGAGGAGATGGGGTGGTGGAGGGATGCTAAAATGAAAATGGTCAACGAAAGAAGGTAAATCTGCTGTATATACACACCTCTTATTGTTGATTAGCTTGATGTGCTCCACTTGTGTTTAATTAGTTTTAATTATCTGCACGTGCTCCTCTCGAAATTTTGTTAATAAAAACTTCACTTGTCGCGGAGTAATTGCTTATTCAAAATAAGTAGGCCTACCTACTCAATAGAGTATGCAATTTCGGACGCAACCATCCACTCCCATGCACCCCCAAACCAGTGTACACAAATGCCACCCCAGAGTCGATTTAATTGGTCAACTCAATCACCTGTCAAGAAAAGGATGCACACAGGATGTGCTATAGGCTACTGAGGTTACGGTTAGGGTTTAGGTTAGGGAAGTATTTATTTCAGCATTATTTAGGCAGTCAGCACTGTCATGACTGACATGACCAATACAATCTTTAGAATTGGCTGTGCCGTGGGGTGGGGTTCGGGGGTTTGGGTACATAAACAGCAACAACACTACTACCCAGTTTGATGCATGGCTTTATAGTTAATAGACATGGACTGAAAACAACAAAATTCCAATTAAGGCTTTAAGACCATTAAGAAATAATGAGTTTGAGGCATTTGAGGTTAGGTGGAAATTACCCAGTCAACACAATCCACCCTCTTTCACATTTGAATCACAAACAGGACTATGAGACCAACTATCCTTTTTACTAATTAGATCAAACTTTTAGTCTTCCACAGACAACAGCTGATTTGGTAAACCGTCCCTCCAACAGTTTTGACCTAAGTTCCATTAACATCAGTGTCCACAAGTCTTAATCATTATTTACGACAACTGATGAAATTCCCATTCATCCAGCAAAGAGAAGTCTTCTAGTTCAGCCCATAGGCAGGTACAGGGCACTTGTAATCGACTTAGAATTTACATAGGTCGCAACAGTAATTGAGTAACAATGGTACCAGAGACTTTGAGAGAAGGAAAAGACTTATCCCTTAAGGGAATTCTTTGATTTGCATATAAATGGGCGGGTAAACGCATGCCTGCCATTATCAGCCCGCCTGACTGGCTAAGAGTAGAGGGTAATGAGTGCCTGCCCCTTTTCGATTAGCATGGCAGCATGTGTCCCATTTCAGTGCAAAAGACACACATGGGAATAGGTGGGAAAGAAAACATTTGTTTCATTCAGAGGCAATAAATGATAAACAACTAAAAAACACACTCAAAAGACAAAGCAAACAAAAATAATAGTAATTGTCTCCAATGAGACAAAGTACCTGTGAAGCTGCAGAGAAAACCAAGACTCCTAATCATGAACAAGATAAATTTTCTTACTGTTTAGGTGTATGGATTAAACAGGAAGTCAAAAGCAGGCATTTATTTCAGATTAAGCAGCTGTTTTCACAGGGAAATCATGTACCTATCTATAATTCCAAAAGCTAGAGGGCCAAGTGGGAGGAAACGGCTTATTTTAGAGAAGCTATTCCAAGGCTGTAGCTCTTTGTGTTACTGTCATTTGGTGCCTATGACTCACAGCCTTATAAAGTCATTACACGGCCATCAGTGTATGAAATTTACTTGTGCTTTATGCAGAATGCATTGGCCACGTGGCAGTTTGTTTGGTCAGTGTGTGAGTGTATTTATTTATTCAGCCTTCATAGCTATGACAGCTGATGCAACTTATAGCTCATCTAAATGGCTCCAAAAGTTAACTTCAACTTGGAGGTGGATGCAACCAAACAGAAACTGGCCGTCTGAAAATTTAAGCAGCTGACTTGTTGTCTTGCTTTGTAGGCAGCAATTGCACATGATGTGCTACCTCAAGAAACTAATTTCGTACAGACTTCTGAGGCAGTGTAATACTTTAATGATCTACAGCAAAATAGAGAGAGATTTGGTGAAAACTAAGCAAATATTTAATTACTAGTAATTTTTCGTTAGAAATGCCATCCAAAGTGGAAAACGGTGGTGAAAAACATACATTTACACATAAACTGACAGCAAACACTTCAGATGCCTTCTTTTTTTGGAATGGAATGCTGGGATATCAAAGGCAGCAAAGGACAGTGGTGGAGGAAGTACTGAATCTCAGTACTTAAGTAAAAGTACAAATAACCAGAGCCATATTTACTGAAGTAAAAGTAGAAGTACTACAACGACAATCCTACTTAAGTAAAAGTAAAAAAGTACTTGATTTTAAATGTACTTTTAGTATTAAAGGGTTACTTCAGCGATTAGCATATGGCTTTGTATCAGTAGAAACCCTGCAGTATAATCAAATGATTGTGCTTCCCTCCCTAATATCCCCCTGAGACAAGAGATTTATGCATTTTATTTCTGGAAAAATTCCTCCCGTGACGCAAATTGTCATCTTTGGAATGTTTGGCCAAAGGCTAAAGACTACAGCCAGCAGAGGGAGCCATTTCCGCATGTTTTCAACCCGTGCATGGGGAATGGGATCACACTTACAGCACAGCTTGCAGTTGCAGGCCTAAATTTAAATGGATGCTAAGCAATGTAAGTGTTTTAACTTCTCAAATTAATTTCTATGAAAGTTAAGCTTCCAAAGGCATGAACTGAAAATGCGTTGTGAATGTATGCCGCGAATGTGGTCTCGATTTACCTCAGCTCTCATCACTAGAGCTCATCAGCTCATTTATGACGTTAAATGTAATCTGACTCCTGCAGCATTAGTGCTGTGAGACTCACGCGGCAACTCGATCTTTATATTGAACAGACACGTTCAGTATTTAATTGTACTTTCTGAACTCAGTCCCTGTAATCCAGTAGTGGTGGCTTTGGTAATGGTCTCACAGGGCAGCGAAGCATTCTGGGAATTGTAGTCTTTCATCCCCATGAGTTAAAAATACATTTTCTGTCTTTTCTCAGTCTAGAAGGCACCAAATTCAACAATAATTTCACATTTCTTCTACATTAATGACCCAGTTTAAATACAGATTCATCTTTCCAGCACTGAAGTACCCCTTTAAAAGTAAAAGTACTTGTATAACAATTTATTCTCTTAATGTCTATATTCTAATAATTAAAAAGAAGAAAACAGTATGGGCTGTGGCGTTTTAATTAAGTTAGTTTTGGGTTAATGTAGGCTAATTGTGCTTATCATCTGTTGCCCAGTTTACATTCTGACTCACAATATCAGGGTAATCTGCATAGTTAAATATCAATATTCAGAATTAACATTTTCATCAGCTTTGATGAATTTAAAATGTTATATTTATGAGGATTAATCTTAAATATCGGATATGCTTCAGCTTTTCTTTTATATTCTTAAATTTGATCAATAAATTTAATTAGAATAACGCTATAGGATTGTTAAATAAAATAATTTACACTGACAAATTACAACTGCACTAAATAATGTTATGAGATTGTTTTAACTATATATTTTTAATACAATAAGAAATGTTGGAAAGAATGTTTAAACATGAAACTAAACCACCAGTATGTGGCGGCAGGTCTTAATGAGTGAGTCATTGAGTCGGTTTGTTCAAACGGCTGATTCGTTCATGAATGAGGCAGTCGTTTACGAACAGGTCATTGAATCATTGATAACCTATTCAATCAAACACTGAATCATTCATTAACACACACTATTGCTGTGAGATGCGTTGTGGTTCTGATGTGGAAATATAATCTGATCTTGGAAATATTTCCCTGCTATAATAGAACAAAAGCAGTTCATATTGCATCTAAAATGTAAGTGACTAATTTTAATTGATTGTTTATGGAACTGTCATGAAATCAGTGTCACTTTTCAGTCGTGATGGTATTCAGGTAAACAGCACTCTTGGTCGTGTCATGTGATGTTTTTTTAACTGTATTATACGTTATAAAATATAAAAACCTTCACATTTTGAATATTTACTGCAGTATGTTACCGAGTTTGTCTGTACGAGCGGCTTTGGTTTGTTTCCATTTCTCCTCGAGAGGCTGCGCGATTGTCAACAGCGCAAACGTCAGTTCATACATTTTTATCCATTAATTATCCGAACAAACCTTAATCTCGAGCCCTGAAACTGATCAGAAAATGTAACGAAAATGTAACAAAACGTTGTAGAAATGTAAAATATTTGCTGCAAAATATAACGAAGTAAATATAAAAAGTATGCACTATTGATTCTACTTAAGTAAAGTACAGATACGTGAAAAATGTACTTAAGTAAAGTAACAAAGTATTTGTACTTCGTTACATTCCACCACTGGCAAAGGATACTGCCTTCAAAAATTGAACAGATGAAGGAATCTCAGAAGACAGGAAGTAAGTGACGCTAACATTGGATTGGTACGTGATGCCTTCCTACCTAGGGTAACCAGTGTCCAGTGTTTTCAAGTCCAGTCCTGACACCTAGGCCTAACATATTTCTATCCATACAGAGAGGCATACTTTAAATGTATTGAAATTAATAAGGAATCTTTGAGTATCATTTGAGTATCTTATTGCCGGGCCGAGTGTCCTGGTTTTCGGTAATCAAAATATGATCACCCTATTCCTACCTTGGAATGCATCCTCCGAAGGCAGCATTTTTAAGATTTTGGAGGCAGCCGATGTGAGCGGGGCTGAGATAATCACAACCAGCTGAGGACAATTAACAACCGTTTGTAGTTGTTCCACCAGTAGAGATGAGCTACAACTCCCACAAGATTTCTCTGGTCTTTCTTTGTAGGAAGTGACTACAGTGGGCTGCCCAACTCTCTAGGGTCACATAATTACTTGCATTCATGGGCTTCATCTTTCTTTCATTGTCCTTGAGAATCCATGGCATATCCTTACTGTAGATGAATGTCTAGGGTAATTCTTTCTAAAATATAATTCTAGTGCACTAAATTCTACACAGTGGGTTGTAGGCTATACTGTACAGTGCCTAATGTTTTTTTTTTTCTTCTATCAAATGAAAATAGTAGGAATCGTAATGAATTGAATGATCTCGTTCCTTATTAAGTAAAGTGAAAACAATTCAGATACAAAAGCCTCTAAAAGCCACTTTGGATAAAAATGAAATAATGATAGAGAGTAAATGCTCTCTGCATATAGTATACGTTCATAAAATTATTTCACTTTAAGCCCACTAAATCCCAGCCTCAGTCTATTCAGAAGTACCAGTTCTTGTTGAGTTGACTCATTAGTCGGGAATCAAACTCTTGATTCAAGGTTTTGATTCAAGAACCAGTTAATAAGGCCCCATTCACACTGCAGGCAAAAGTGGCCCAAATCTGATTTTTTTGGGGTCAAGTGACCAGGTCAGACTTCTTCAGATACTTTGAAGAACATGGGGAACTAAACAGTAGATGGGCCCGATTGACTCCCATAGTAGGGAAAACAATGCTATGTATGTCAATGGGGTCCATCAACTGTTTGTTTACCGACATTCTTCAAAATATCTTCTGTGTTCAGCAGAACAAAGAAATGTATATAGGCTTGGAACAGGTGAGTAAATGATGGCAGAATTAAAATTTTTGAGTGAACTATTCATTTAAGTCACTTAAATGCATAATGATAGTCGCTTGCATCGTGTCTGAATGAATCACTGTTTTTGAATAAATGATTCAGTGATTCACTTCATAAAGAACAGTCACTTGTAGCAACCTATGTAACTTACAGAAAGATTCAAACCGTTTCTGAATAAAATGGGTTCTTAGTTCTAACCCTAATCCCAAACCATAAAAATATTGTTCTAGATTAGTCTGACAAACATTGTTTAGTTCAATGTGTGTTTGGTCATCATCTCAGAATTAAATATGGATGGTAATTTTTTGGTAACAATGACTTCACTTTTGGCAATAAGATGCTGATAAGATATTAAACGGTTCACATCCAGTTCACACTTGAATTGTCTGCTCTGGTTAGGTTTTGTATGGTTACATAAAATCTGTCTAGTCTGCAGCAACAACAACAACCAAAAAGTATGAATATTATGATTGTATGCCATTCTCATATATCTAGTGTACTTTGTCAATACCTCATTCTTCCAATCATAAATCAGTGAAATAGTGATGATGCTTTATCAGCATATGACTGTCTAAACACCTCGGTAAATGCAACAGATTCACAGGCGAACTCTCCTTAGACACACTGATGGTGATGAAAGGAGACAAGCATGCACAGCTTTTCCATTCAAACACACAGAGAGCACATCATCCCAGTAGCATAGGTACCATTTTCATTCCAAACTGTTCTCGCATGATATGAATATGATAGGCAGCGTACAGATCGTAATACTAATATCATCATCCAACACAACGTTATTATCTTCGTCCATGTCATTATTAACTATATCATCATTAACATAATCATGATAATTATAAATGGCTTCTGTCCCAGTGAGGGAGATGTTAGGAGAAGATTATATGGAGATGAAGGAAAATGAGGACATCTGTTATTATCATATCCTTTGGTACATTTGATTTCTGAATTGAATTACAGGAAAGAAATCAACATGACAGTGGAACGGAGCTACACCAGATCCACCACATGCCCTCCCTCTTTCAATTTAGTTTTTTCTCACTCTTAAGTCTACAGAGAGGGATTGTGTGCATTACACGGTGTGAATTACTAGGATGACAGAAGTACTGACACACACACATAGAAACACAGGCTGCAACAAACCTGATATCATTCATCATTTTAATGTATTCTGGTGAAATATCTTGAAAATATGTATTTTCAATATTAAAGGCAAAATATTTAAGATTTTTGGATTTAAAAAATCCAAAAACCACTAGAACAATGCTATTTAGTTGACTTGTGTACTTAGCAGTCGCCTGCGTCATAAAGCTTTGTGGAATCGAGTCAAGCTCCTTTGTTTTGAATAAGCGACCTCTAATGGCGAAAAATTACATTATTGTTATTAAATATGACCTATCTACCATGAAGTAAGGTTTATGTCTCTGTATACATTTTTACGTTATTTTAGGGTTGTTTTAACACTTAAATGCATGACGGTTTCGCCAAACATTCTGACATATTCGGGTCGTTAGCGACCCGGATCTATATCTAACAGGATAGCTCTCTACCTGTCGCAATAATATATAAAACTCCTGATGTTAGAGTAACAATTACACAAGAATAAAATAAAACATATTTGTTACCTTTTGCAGCTTGGAAAGGTTCAGTTTAAGCAGATGTTTAGACCATCATCATCTCGTCAGAGCTCATTTCCCAGCATCTGCCTCATATTCGCGATCTCAAGCATATTCTCCAAACTCATTTTCACCGTCTTCAAAATCACTGAACAGCTTCTTGACCACATCCATCATCAGGTAAAAATAATATTTAATTTTGTTTAGTACTTTTTCTCTGCAGTAAATTAGTAAGCCATTTCAAATTTGGCAGATTATAATTATTATTATTTCGTTTTCTGTCTGTCAGAGGAAAACGGTCTATGGAGGAAACGCGTCACTTCATCATTGCGTATCAGACATTGCCACCTTGTGGAATAAAGATAAATTGCACATTTTTTGACATAATGGATTCGTTTATTATTGAGCTGGGGGAAAAAATTGTGGAAAAACAGGCATTCAATTATAGTTCTATAATTTATTTTGAGCAATACTAAGGTTGATGTCTAACTTTAAAACATTAAACAACGTCTCGGGTCGCTATGACCCAAGGTATGCATTTGGTTTTAAGGTGCTGTGTGTAGTATTTATGAGTATCTATTGACAGAAATGCAATATAATATCCATAATTATGTTTTCAGTGATAATGAAATAATGAACCGTTATTTTTTATTACCTTAGAATGGGCCACTTTTATCTACATACACTGCAAATTCCCCTTTCAGTGAAATCCCAATTTTGGACAAATTGCTAAACAAATTGCTAGTCACTCTGCTTTATCGACGACAACATTTGTGTCCTGTGTCGAACACAGTAGCCTCTCTATGTGCTTTGAACAGGAGGGGTAAGCGATGGGTGACTACAATTCACAACCTCACCACTAGATGTCGAATTTACACAATGCATCTTTAATGTTTGGACAATATAGAGCACTGTTTCATATAGGAACACATTGCCGTACTGAATAAAATCTTAACCTTATTTGACACCTTCTACCTCATCTTCTGATTGATTGAAAAGAGAGATGGGAGTGTAGCTCCTCTGTGATTGCAATGCATCTACTTTGTGTTATTAAATTTTGACTTGCTCCTCATACTAAGGGTAAGCTATCGCATGAATTCAAAAGACTTGGAATCTAGCAAACCGGTCATAGACTTTTTCTTGGTCCTTTGCAGCTTGATAGACACGGTTTGCTACCTTTTTTTTGTTGCATGGAAAAGACAAGCCTTAACAGTCTGTTTATGAAAAAATCAGGACATGATGGTGAGTATATGAGGAATGAATATTCGTTTAAGGTTTAATCTTTTCTTTAAATCTGCCTGCCATGCCTTTCCTTCTCTTATAGATGTTTGTCTTTTCATGCATCATTTAGTTGATAAGGGATAGTGTCAAGGCAAGATTCAAGGCTTGCTGTAAGACCAAACCATCTCATGCCAGAAAGCTTGCACTTGAAACTAGAACCTTCTATAGTTTCCTGAGAGAGTTCTAAAAGACATTTTTAGTATATTTTGCAATTCTCCCAACTAAAATGCCACCTAGCAACACTTTGCTTTGCTTTGTCAGTTTTTATCCCTTTAGGCGTCTCTGTTGAATGCATTGAAATCCATTACCCATAAGTGACGTTTATCTTTTTCTCCCTCTCTGAGTGGATGTGCTTTTACTGGATTTTAGCATATATAAAACATGATAATCTCATTACACTGTCACACATTAAATCAAACTGAAATATTCCCCTGCTTCATGTGAAAAGAGAAGCCAAAAGTATATTGCTTAACATCATCTAAAAGCTAATCCTTCAATTTTATGATACATTTCGCTTTTAACTGTCCCTTTTCCTAAGAACAGCGGCGTTGCACCAAATTTTGGGCCCTGGGTACAAACCATCTTGCTGGGCCCCCGTACCATGTATGTGTATGTATAGAAAACTGACTTCTAACGCCCCCCCCCCCCCCCCCCCCCAACCCGCCTCGGGCCCTACTTGGTACCCTTTATCCCCAGTCCGACGCCCCTGCCTAAAAAACACCACCAGTGATCCAAGTTGGCCCCCAAAAAAAGAAGACAGATGTCTCGTCCTCACACAGAGCTTACATATGGCTTCAGGAGACTTTAATTATAATACAAAATGTATGTTAGTGTTATGTTGATTTTTGATGTTTTGGCACTTTATGATAACGTTTTTGAATAAACTGTCCCTTTAAGAACTGTGTGATCTGAATTGAGTCAGATCAGGTAGATATAGAGGCTGGAAGATATAGGCTGGAAGATATAGGAAGATATAGGCCTGATTCTATTTATTTATCAATTAAAATCCGAAAAATTGTGAATGATCAAGTGATATGCAGCGTTGCATTATTCCTCGTAAACCCTGGTGCTTGCATCAGCATTTAGCATTTTAGAGGTCATGGTTAAATAGACAATAATCCTGAACAGTCTTTCCACATGGATAGCCTCTAACCAGAAGAGGTGTGGCCCAGGGAACATATAAATCACATTAACCACAGCACCACCTTCAATTGTCCGGCCATAAATCAGGGGGTCACGTATCCGTGTGCCACCAGCTGTGCATCTCTGCATGTGCATGTTTTGTATGTGATTTAATGCTGGAGGTTCATAAATGAAATTGTAATACAAGGACATGTGCCTGTAAGTCTCACATTCCCCTACAGATCAACTTCTTTCATTTCATTTATGACGTGGATACGTAATAAGATTCCTTATTTAGTGGTCCTTTGCCCTGATGTGTGAAGGTCTGACTGATTATTATATTGATCAGTGGGCAGAGCATTCAATTGCTTGAACAATTAATCTATTGAATAATTGATTCTGATAAAGACCATAAAGATGTTGGACAGACAAGTTGGATAAACAGCCAGATATGTTAGATCAGTGATTCCCAACCAGGTGCATGTAAAAATCCTTCAAACGTTTTTAAATGGCTGAAATGTGTAAAAAGCATTTAACAAATACTACCAGTCTCTGATGTCTCCAATAATAACAAAAAGCACACAAATGGATGGCAAAAAAATGCAAGGTTGGTCTGAATTTTGCTGCAGCATTGCTGGGGTGCACATAATTTTAATTCCTGCACTCACATCCAAAGCATGCACAAAAAGCTGCCTCTCATTCAATTTGCGAGTGCCAAATGGTTAAACACACTAAAAAAATTATGTCACAATGTCCGTCTAGCTGAGTATTCACATAAGCACAATCATCCTAAGTGAACGTAAACAGTTCAGAAAGAAAACGCACATGCTGTATCCGGTCTTAAGTGAAAGCAGCTTAAAGGTAGCCTAGAAATCTAGACGCACCCTAGCGGCAGCAAATTTAATCTGCCTGTGAGTGTCGTCTAGCAACTCTCAATACCCTTCTGAGCTGTATTCCCCTAACTCTTGCCGGGCCAATCACATTGTGTATAGAGTCGGTGGGCGGGGCCATAATGACAACGGCCGAGTTGCGTGCTTCTAGTTGGAGTTAATCTTTTCTCTGAGAAAATAACAAAGAACGGCACTGAAGTCATTCTTAAAAAGGGAAGATGTGTTCAGAGTTTTGCCGACCAGATACGGCAAATGTTTAATCTATCAGCGGGCTCTGTTTCACCTTCGTTGCTCTGGTTGGTGAAGCGCTATCCTATCGCGTGCAGAGGGAGTTTGAAAGACAACCGTTTATCCCACCCCTCGGATTGAGCCCTGTCAATGGTGAGTTTCCAGACCAAACATCTTGATGTGGGTCTGGCTTGTCAGGCTTAAAGGGGTGGTAAAACACATTCTTTCGAAGGCTCGATTGTGTTTGCGGGGTGCACTGTAACATGTGTTTATGCTTCGTTTTTTTTTTTTAAATGCATTATTTTTTTATACATTTTACCTTTATTCTACACTGCTCTGTCTCTCCTTGTAAAAACGGTCTGATAGTTTCCTGGTTCTATGAAGACAGTCCCTCAAAAATATGCAATAGGCTCAGATTGGTTAGCTGGCCAAGCTTGCTAACTGCCTAGCACACTCCAGCCTACTCTTATCCACAGCAATAAAAAAGGCCTCGTCCCCCTTATTTAATATTCTCGGAGAGGGGTTTATGTAAATATTGAACCCGCTGATGTCAGCAAGTCTGGAGGAAAAGGCTGTAGTTCTCAACCGGCCGTTTTCTGTAGTCCTTAGAAATTGATTTCTTTAAAAGCAAATATCTCCCTGTGCTTTAAACTTTGAGCGTTGTAACTTTGCAGATGTTGTTTATGCTCAAACAGCAACATTACACACTAGCTAAAGTAGTGAAATCCTGTTTTATCGCCCCTTTAATAAACATGCTGCTGTTAAAGTTAATCAAACATCAAAACACAAAGAGAAATCTTTTTTTATCTTTTTTTTTTTTTTTTTTTTTTTACATTTGATTACTTTATTCAGTTCACTTTATTCACCCCTTAAAACTAATCTTTGGTCTGCAAAATTACACATTTAAACTTTTTTCTCTGTGAAAAAAAAAAAACTGCTTCATGCCATAAAATAGCTTGAATGTAACTCTACACACTTGCTAATTAGCCCCGCCCCCACTCACCCCAGAGACTTACTGAGGTAAACACTGCATATAGGTATAATTGCTCTTTACAACGTCAGAATGGTAATTAATATGAACATACTTTTGCTTGACTACGTTAGCTAATAATGTGTTGCTAATGTTACACAAACCATTCCAACTGCCATCTCAGCAATATTATCTGCCTTTATTACAACCAGTTTTTTAGGACTGTGTTTTTTGGGCCCTATTTTTATTTTATTTGTGACAGTGCCATTTAGCCAACTGTACTCCAACAGAGGAGACCTGATTTACACATTATTTTTAAAAAAACAGCAGGCATAGCTATTTTAAACTTAATTACTTGAAGGGCTCATGAATTGAGAAATCAACGTCCCCTTGAGATTTTGATATATAAAAGGCCATTGTAATATAAGAATAGCCTTTAAGTCTCAGAGCTAAAAACTTCCTTGTTAGTCAAAGAAAAGCTTTTATTGACAGCTGGCTCAGCAAACGATCGATCTGCAAATGTAATTCCCTGTGACGTCAGAGTGCAATGCTGACTCAACCGAAGAAAATAAACACCAAAAGGGCCTTTCACACAGAACACGGCAATGGCCCTGTGCTAAGAAATCCTCTAATTTCAATGGCTTGTGCCGCGCAAGGATGGTTTGTTGCTGCGTCGACCAAAGCGTACGCACAGCGGAGCGCACCTTTGACAAGTTTGCGCACATGCTGCGGTCAAAGTTTAAAATATTTCAACTTTTGCATGCACTCTGTGATGATAACCCGCACAGCCAATAGAAACGGTGCATTGAAACAAGCACGGAAAGCAAGATGTACAGCTGTACTGTGCGTGTCTTTCGTGAGACTGAATTCCCCAAACGGTTCCCTACCTGAAGGTTTCATGCACCCAAAGCCTTCTTCCTTGCTGCTCTCTTTCTTCTTCTTACTAGCAGGGCTAGTGATATCATTCGCTTCTTAGCACGGGACAGATACATATTTGCTGCTGACCGAAAAGTGCAACAACAATCAAATAACTAGACATATAGAACTACTGCTTAACGGTTTGAAAACTCTGCCTACTTTGCTCTGGCCAGCGAAGCGCAAATCGCATGACGGGCTACGCTAAACCGAGCAGCCAAAGCAGCGCATTCCGCATCCTGTGTGAAAGCCCCATAATTCTGTAGCACCGCCCACCAACTCGTGCCTGATGTTATAGAAAAATAACATAGGGCTATGTGGAGCTAAACCGGATCAAATTTCCAAGCAATAAACATGAACTTCGGATTCCAATATTAGGAATGCATGGTTGAACTTTATTTTTAATCCAGCTCACGTGGGTAAAACATTTGATACACTTTATACACATAAAATATTTCACTGTGGATTTTTTTGCAGACAAGATGAGATTAAAAAAAAAAGAAACTATGCCTTCTATATTGGATCTGACAGGAATGATACATTGCTAAATTTTTCAGTTGGCAGAATTGAATTTCTGTACATTAAATTGCATCAATTCACAGAATTTCAATTCGGCCAACTGAAAAATTTATCAATTCACAGAATTTCAATTCGACCAACTGAACATTTTTTTATGTGATCAGTCACTAGAACATTTTCAATTGGAGACTTTTTTTTTTTACAGTGTAAACATAACTTACCACGCTGTCACAGACTGGAGTATCCTTTGTATTTAAGGTGTTGGTTCATTGTCCTGCGATTAGGGATCAGGCGTGCCAAGTAATAAAAAATAACATTCCAAATTATTTGTGGGTGGATGAGAGTTAAATCATTTGGTATTTATTTGATAAAGACATTTTGCGAGCCCTGTGAGCGAATCATTCTGGTTGCCGTTTTCCCACACGTTTTTCAAAACAATTTTCACATGTACTGATGGGGGAGTCAAAGCTTATTATAATATGCAAAACTGTTATCCAATCATGGCAGTCTGCATTTACTTTCCAAGCCTTCAATGTGGCACACCCATAAAAACCTCTAGAAGCTAGGCTCAAAACCAGGGTAGAGCCTATTACTTATTCATTATGATGGTTTTTTTTTAATGTAAAAACCATGCAAATGTCATAAGTTGACCTCAGACAACAGTATAATAATAGTTTTTAATAAAAAGCCAGTTCATAACCCCTTTAAATGAGTTTAAATATTTCAACAGGGTTACCAATGGGTGGGTTTGGGGCTTGGGGTTGGTTAGGACAATATAGCAATTAAACAATGAATTAAACAACTAAATAATTGCTAAGGTCCTAGAAATGTTGTCCTAAAAATTTTGACTCTGGGTTTGCAGGCAGATGCAGTCTGCCTTTAGCTAACGCCTGCCCGCATGTTGACGTGATTGGTTACAAGGTAGGTACGTATATAGGCATTTATAAAACTTCTATCAAACTAGAGCTTGTTGAATGCCTTCCTCTGGAAATTAAGACTGTAACGAGACTGTATGTAATTATATTTTCAAATGTCTAAATAAATTAAAATAATTACAGTTTTCGCCATTGAGTATCTAGCCTACCGAGGATGGAAGGGTGTAATTACTTTCAAGCAGTTAATCTAATTTATTCTCATTATTTTTATTTTTGCTCCCACTGGTGACCTCATAAAGATTTTTTTAAAGAATTTACATGAAATGTAAATAGGCATATTAGATATTGTAATAGAACCTTCAGCACTCATGAATAAACCTATCAACAGTATCACATGTCCAGACTTATCACACAAGAACTCACTGTTCTGTATATCCCAAATATCCTTCTCTTTTATTCCTTCTATCTTTCAGACACAGCAAGTACAAGCTGACAGGAGGTATCAAAAAAATTAGTATCGCTCAGCTACGGGCAGATGCTGCTTTCAGAAAGATTTGGTGGCGAGATCGGCTTTGACATCAAAAGCGTGAGTCTAGCGTTTCCTCTCGACATGAGCACTGTTGCACCGACTCACATAATTGCACACTGACATCAATTAGACCTTAATGAGGGCACCCAGATTAGATCCAAACAGAGAAAATATGAAATGTGACCTTTCGTGGACTGATAACACATTTGCCTTTTGCTTGTAGAAATAGATTGGACACTAGCCCAATTTGGGATTTGTGGCCATAATATTTACAGCATAGAAAATTACAGGCAATTCGGACTCCTACGGCTAAAATATTGCCAGCAGCTGTCAGGGTTCCGCCCCAGTGACAATTCCCATAATGCAATGTGCTTGTATCTTTTTTCTGACTTTTTCTCGATTATTTGATTGAACTACCAAGAATTTGAAATAGAACAAATGAATTAAAAATGCAATAAGATGGACAATATTCACCAAATTAGCATATAATGTAATGTGGACATGTGACAATAACAGCAACTGAAATCTTTGTATGCCCCATACAATTGTGCATGCTATAAACTACTAAAGTAAGATACCAGTGTATACTGCATAGTATTCCATTCTGAACATAGCTCAGTGAGTTTTCACTGATGAACAATAAAGCCTAATTGATAGAGAGCTTCCTGTTCAGAGGGTGGTTTGTTCCCTCATAAGGATCCAATAGCAGGAACTGCATGTTTATGATAGAAACACTTCCCCCAGAGCAGAATACAGCTCCCATGAGGCCACACAGTGACATCACTGCTCAGAGTTATTGGCTGCGTCTGAAATTGCATACTTCCCTACAAAAACAGTATGTGACAAAAGAATTACGTCTGAATTGATCTACTAATTCTGCCGAGAGTCTGAAGTGAGCATTCGAAGGATACTTTACTATCCCATGAGCCCATGGGAGAGGATTTATGAATGGCAGTGAAACATTGTAAATGATGCTGTAAGGTCAAATGATAATGAAATGTAGTATCCAATTACAATTATACTACACATACTCATACTATATAGAACATATTTTTTTAGCGGCCGTGAAATCATTACTCATTCAAAATAAGAAGAGAGCATGCGATTCGGACGCACCATTGTTTAAAAAAAAAAAAAAAACAGTTTGGAATTAGTTCGTTCTAGATGGGCAGTTTACCTGAAGTAAAACCTGCCCTGACTGTGTTCATGCCATAAGCTGCAATGGCTATACTTAAATATATCCTTAAAGGTGCCCTAGAATGAGTTGAAACAGTCTGTTAAATTGTTCTCTGATATTTACATAGAGGCATGTGGCTTATTTAAAGGGTTACTTCAGCGATTAGCATATGGCTTTGTATCTGTAGAAACCCTGGAGTATATTCGTATGATCGTGCTCCGCCCTCTCATATCCCCCTGAGACGAGAGATTTATGCTTTTTATTTCTGTAAAAATTACAAATATCATTGATTTACGTCATCGTAAAATGCTTGTCCACGATAAAGTCTACAGCCAGCAGAGGGAGCTATTTCCGCATGTTTTCAACTCGCACATGGGGATGGGGTCGCACTCACAGCTCAGCTCGGCTCAGGCATTCATGGAAACGGTGCAGCCGGTGGAGCAAAGTGAGTATTTTATCTTCTCAAGTTAATTCCTATGAAAGTTAATCTTCCAAAGGCATGAACTGAAAACGCGCCAGACTGAACATGCGCTGTGAATCTATGCTGCGAGCGCGATCGTGTTTACCTCAGCTCTCATCACGAGAGCTCATTCAGCTCATTACGATGCGTGTAAAACTCCTGCTGCGTTTGTACTGACACTTCCTCAGCGGCTCAATCACATTATATTAAACACACATTCAGTTTTTAATTGTAGTATCTGTTCTCTAACTGAACTGATTTTATGAAGATGAACGCGGTGGTGGGAAAGTAAAAGTGATTCAGTAGTGGTGGCTTAAGCCCCGTTTCCACCAAAATTACCCGGAACAATTTGTACCAGGAACTTTTTTACAGGAACTTTTCTCCCCCCCAGACCTGCAGCTGTCTGCGTTTCGACCGCGATAAAGTTCCGAGAAGATTAGGCAAATTAGTCCGGTGATGTAGGACTGCACGCGACTGTTCCTCCAAGCCAGTGACGGACAAGGGCTGTCACTTTTCGATATGCATTCGAAGATGACGTGAAATATCCGTAATCGAACTATAAATAAACTATCCGGTTTTTAAAGTGCCATGTAGCGCAATTTTTTTTAACTGTCGGTGCGTTTACATGGAGCACTGCAATCAGTTTAAAAGTCCAATCTGAAGGAAAATGCTCCATATAAACACCTGATCAATCGTAATAAAAATGCCCAAACTGAATGAAATTGTAATCGTTTTGAGATGGGTGGATAAACCTTTTCATGAATCGATCAAACGAAACATTTCACCATGTAAATGACCTGACCGGATTACTTTTGAGTGTGCGTCCTTAGTCTTTCATCCCCATGAGACAAAAATACATTTGCTGTCTTTTCTCAGTCTAGAAAGCACCAAATTCAAAAATAATTTCACATTTCTACTACATTAATGACCCAGTTTAAATACAGATTAATCTTCCCAGCACTGAAGTACCTCTTTAAGGGCAAAAATTGTCCAGATACAGGTTTACAGGTCCATTTACAACCCTATAAACTCCCAATGCTCTGTTTTTGCCTTATTTGGAAGGGTCATGAATATTAATGTTGAGCTCTGCTCTGATTGTTTTATTTCAGCAGCTCACACAAGTTCAGTGAAGCGGCTCCTGTGTCCTGACCATAGACCGTAAAAAAATATGGACGACTCGACATCATCCGTTTCCGCTTGCCATATTTGAAGCTTTCAGGCGGCCTTGCACGGCGCTGACATCTTGGGACCGAGTCTGCGCAGTAGCGATTTCGGGACCGGAGTTGCGCAGTAGAGCGCAGGAAGTAGAGCAGGAAGTACAGTCGCGATATCAAAAGCCCGCCCACACTCTCGCAGATGCAGAACAATTAATTATGTTGGTGTGAAATAAACAGTTATGGAAATGTAGAAATTAAAGCTAAAGCTCTAATCTGCTCTCAAAAATTTCGAAAAAAGTCCGTTAGTGCCTCAGTGACAACCATAGACTGTAAAAAAATATGGACGTAGTGTCCGTGACGTCACCCATAGGATTCTGATAAGCCGTTCTGAAGCTTAAAGTAGAGATGAGCTGGGCGTTGCCATCTTGTGAGCGAGTCGTCGCGTGTCACTCCCGGATAACAGAAAATGGGCAAAAAGGCGGGATGTGCGCTGGGCTGAGGTGACGCAATAACTATAGACGGCAGATAAATGGGTATCCACTTGTAACCACGCCCTTAATTATGCAGAACTTTAAGGCTTTATATAACGTAAACGAATGAGTTATAAAAAAATTCACCCCCCTCAGAGTTGTCATGAAGATCAAAATTAGCCTTATAAGCCAAAACCACAGTTTGTACCAGGCTGTAAACATTTTTTTTTTTCTTTAAAGTTGAGAATTTTAACATGGGGCTCAATGAGATTCTGCTCCCTTCTGGAGCCTGTCCCTAGTGGCCAGTTGAGGAATTGCAGTTTACATTACTTCCGTGGACCCACTTTATATTAGGTGGCCTTAACTACTATGTACTAACATTGTAATTAATCATTTGATACAATGCATTTATTGTGTACATACATGTTTTTACATTGTACTTACATTTTCAAAATTACCTGCATGTAATTACATCTGTAATACATTTCTGTAGTTACATTTGTAATTACACAGTTGGCACTTCCCTTCCACCTAACCCTACCCTTAAACTGACCCATACCACCACACCTGTCCCTAACTCTACCCATATCCCACCTCAATATCAGCAAAAGTGCTTTGCAATATAATATGAACACTATAAGTACACTTTTTGATGTAAGTACATAGTTGTTAAGGCCACCTAATATAAAGTGGGGCCACTTCCGTATTGGCTTCAAGAGAGATCGCGGGAGGTTGCCGCTTGGTGACAACTTCACTCAGAGAAGCCGTCAGTCTCAGCTGTCAATCATGACGTCACACCCCCCGTTTTTATAGCATCAAATAACTAACTCAAACTAAACTTATTTTTAAAACGAACACCTGAAATGAAATCATCGTGATGATAACTGCCTTCAGTGACATAAACTAACTTTGGGGGAAATTTTTTGAAGTGTAATTTTATTATTTAGTTTGCCTCGCGTCCATTAGAAGTCACAGAGGGGCGGCTATACTGGGACCGGTCACCGGGGGGCGATCGAGGCGCGAAAGCTTCAGCATTTGAGAGGGAGACTGCAGGCTTGGTCCTGACAGAACACAGATCCACTGAATGACACATCTCAAACGGAGATTGCTAAAATGTAGCTTACTTGTCTATTGGTGTTTTCAGATCATCGGCACGAGTGAGAGAGTGAGAGAGAGAGAGAGAGAGAGAGAGAGAGAGCACTCGTGTGCATATGGTTGCCAGATTGCACATGTTTAGGTAAAACACTGGATAGTATATGTGTTGTATTCACAGAAAAGCTCTAATTGGGGGATTTAAATGACTGAAATCTGGAAGCAACCGGAAGCACGAACACTTGAACCGTTGTCATATGTTGTTAAACCTGTTTTTTTGTTTTTTTTAAACCTGTCATTTCCTTCTCCCCAGTCTTCCTCCAGACTCTAGCACCTTGATTTCCGAATGACATCCAAAATTTGCTTTCATCGAAAAAAGTACTTTGGACCACTGTCAGTCCAGTGCTGCTTCTCTGTAGCCCAAAAGTGGCTTGACCTGGGGAATGCGGCACCTGTGTGGCCGTGCACGGTGGCTCTGGATGTTTCTACTCCAGACTCAGTCCACTGCTTCCGCAGGTCCCCCAAGGTCTGGAATCGGTCCTTCTCCACAATCTTCCTCAGGGTCCGGTCACTTCTTCTCGTTGTGCAGCATTTTTTGCAACACATTTTCCTTCCCACAGACTTCCCACTGAGGTGCCTTGATACAGCACTCTGGGAACAGCCTATTCGGTCAGAAATTTCTTTCTGTGTCATACTTTTGCTGAGTAAAATGAGCAAACTAACATAAACTTTTATAAATTTAACATATTATGTAACAGTAACAAATTCAAATAGTTTGTATTTATTCAAAGAAATGTTGTCATCTTTACTTGTTATTTGTTAAACTTAATTTTACATAACAATTGTGTAGATAAACAATACCAATAACAATACACTACCTCACCAGAACTCTACAACAAAATTACTAATATTATATACTGTATAAACCAAATGGCCACGCAAACCCCCACGCTAGTGATTGCATTCACAGGTAATGTTAGCTAAAGACAACTGCATTGCTTTTTTAAATCTGGGCGTTCAAGCTAACAAAAAAAAAAAAAAATGTTATACAGCCATGGGGGATGATACACTTCACCCTGTCTGGCCATATCCTTTAGACGCCATACCGTGGTAACACTGTCCATGTTTTCCAAATAGTCATTTGGTCCCAAATGCTTTGAGCAAACATGCAGTTTCTTGCTTGAATCTACCGGTGTTTTGATATCTATGGTTCAGAGCAGTCAACCACTGATTCTTTCGTTACTTGATTTTCGTTGGTATTCTGTGAAACATGATGGTAGTATACAACTTCGGCTCACTGCAGCTCTTTGCAACACATAACCATGGCTAATCGCACAGTAAATCCACAACACTGCATTATCTGCCATAACAAACATGTGCTGCGTAATATCCTCCCGCTGCTGAACCCATGGTAAGACCACAAAGTTCTATGATAACTACGCAGGAATCAGAGAATAGTACCTATCTATATCGGTATAAAAATCTAAATCTAATTTTCTGTTGGTACACGGTGTAACTACGGAACAGTCAAGTTTTAAATAGGAAAAATATTATCTTTAAAAAAATAAAGTCTTTGGTCATTTTTGAGAGCGATGCTAATGGACTAATATGATTCAATGATGTATGCTAAGCTATGCTAAAAGTGCTACAACCAGATACAGAGATCGGCCTAAAGGATTCAAAAACGGTAAAACTCAACTGTTTAACTGTAAGGGACTTAAGGGAAAATGAGCCTATTTTCAAAAAAGTGGAGTGTTCCTTTAACTATGAAGATGGTTTGCCATCACAATCCTAACAATTAACTTTTTATAATTTAAATCCTAGCTAATTTATTTCTTCCTAATTTTTTTGTTTTTTTTTGTTTTTGCAGTGTATTTATACTATCTAATAATAGTGTATTTGTGCTATCCTTTTTTAAATGAATGCCACTTGCTTTGATATGTTGTGATGCAGTGACATTCAGATATTTTCATGTTTGGGTTTTTGGGGCCACTGCACACCTCAAAACCAGACTTGATCCAATTGAGAGGCAGTTCAATTCAAATAGGAGAGATCCGTAGTGTGTTTGTGTGTATGAAGCAGGGAATGATATTGCAGAAACGTCTTCCCTCAGGCTGTATAAATCACCACACAAACACACACACTGTGCTGCTGGACAGCAGGTGTGTCACCAGGGACAGACTGACATGTTATGACACTCTAAAAGGCACAGACTCCTGGGAGAAAGTAATAATGCATTCACACACACACACACACACACACACACACACACACACACACACACACACACACACACACTTCAGATGACTGTCAAGGGTGGCATAAATTAATAAACATTCTCTTGTTAATAGTGACAGACTCTTTAATTCTAATTGGGGGGTTGGACACATACAATCACACATACTAGAGAGCCTCTCATAAACACCAATATAGTGTTTTCTACACATTCTACAACAGTAACTTCATCATACTATCACAACAAGAACAATGTAGTTATTAAAAATGGAGAGAGTGAAACAGATTCAATATACAGTTTGAATGAGTTTTAACGACATCATTGGCTGTCAACGTCTATTTCTTGAATATTTGATATTGTTGATTGCACATGCAGCTTTGTATTTCCTGAAAGAAAAGATCATTGCTTGCAAGCTGGTAAAAAAAAAGTGTTAGTTTTAGTTATGAACCTATAAACAGAGAAAAACGATGGTGTAATATTAAAAATTATAGACCAATTTACTGAAATTTAAAGTCAGAAGGAGGACTATTCGCAATTCAGTATGCAAAGATCACTTACATTTTTTTAATGTTTATGAATCATTTTTCAATCAAGTACAGTAGTACTGTATTTTTTATCTAATAAATGCAGCTTGTTTGAGCACAAGCAACTTCTTTCAAAAACAATATAACCACCAAACTTTTGAAAGGTAGAGGATGTATCAGTACGCACTTGTTTATATACTTAAGAAAATAAGGTGGACATAAATATTTGAAACATGTTTGTGGGGATATAATTATCTGGTTACAGCCCTTAACACCCCCTTTTCCAGCTCACCCACAGCTTTCCATGTAAGAAACATTAATTAGTGTGTTTGGAAGTAAACAAAGAGAGAGGTAAACAATACACCGTAACTAATGACAGAGCGGCCGTGAGTTAAAGAGCAACATGTTCAGATTGGACACAGCAGAAGCAGCCGCAGGAGACGCCTAATGGCTTTTAAATGACTGACAGATGACAGTGTGTGCGCTTTTCTAATTGAATAGAGAAGGCCATCGGATCCAAAAATAACCTCCATGAATTCATCGCTCCTTTGCGTGTTCTTCATTAAAAATGGGAAGAACAAAGGGGTGATAAAACAGGACTAATCTGCAACCTAATAAATAAATATTGACCCATATTGAACAACTGCTTAGATCTATACCCCAATATGACTCTCCACCAAAAAGATGGTTCACATGCAGTGAGTAGTGGGTGTTTTTGACTCTCTCATTGCACTTTATATTAGGTGGCCTTAACTACTATGTACTTACATAAATAGTACAATGCATTTATTGTGTTCATTTTGTATTATAAAACACTTTTGGTGATATTGCGTTGGGATACGGGTAAAGTTAGAGACAGGTGTTGTGGTATGGGTAAGTTTAAGGGTAGGGTTAGGTGTAAGGGAAGGGTCAAAAGTGTAAGTGTATCTACAGAAATGTATTACAGATGTAATTACATGCAGGTATTTTTAAAATGTAAGTACAACGTAAAAACATGTACAATAAGAACATTGTATCAAATGATTCATTTAAATGTTAGTACATTGTATTTAAGGCCAACTAATATAAAGTGGGTCCAAAATGGATTATTTTTCTAAGGGTAAAACTTTTTACAGTGGAGGAAAATACCGGATGCCTCCTTACTACATTGCTAGCAAGAATGGCACAAGAAAAAGTCAAGTGTATTAGATGACGCACTACAGCTGTGCTGGGGAGACATAAACACATTAACAAACATAAAGCGCAGAACACCTTGACCTCACAAGCGCAATAATCGAGAATTCTCCGAATCTTCTATCTGAGAAATGCCTTTCATTTACAGCTGAGGTTATAAAAAAGGGGAGTAAAATAAGTATAATGAATGTGGCTAATAAATAGACTGGGGCAGGGTCTGCCAAATTAACGCAGTCTGGCTGAACACAGAAACGGAACGAGGAAAAAGGGAAAAAGTAATTTGCAACAACAAGGTCAGCTAACATTATACAAGATTCATAAATATGCAAAATCCAATAAAAGCCTTTTCATTTGAGATTCATTTATATGTTAAACAGAGGTTTTGGCATGGTAACTGAATTCAGCTGAAATGTTTCCTTGTAAAAGTTAGCATACACAGTACAGACCTCTGCTCTTTAACTTTTTGGGAGTCTTATTAGACCTGATTGCGGTTATACATTCACAACGTCTGGGGATCCAAATATAATTTATAAATTCAAGTCTAATTTACACAAACCATGTTTTTTATCCACTGGAGCTCTAAAAAATATATATTATTTGTTGGTTGAGTAATTGACACCAAGGTGCATAAAAAATAAATCTACAGTTGTGGTCAGAATTATTGGCACCTCTGGTAAATATGACCAAAGATTGCTGTAAAAAATAAACCTGCATGTTTATCATTTTGATCTTTCATTCAGATATGCAAAAAAAAAAATCAACCCTTGCATTGAAGTAAAAGACTTGAAAGTATATTTTTTTATGAGTAAAATCTCTCTTAAGTCCATTTCCAATCATATTTCCATTTTTTTAGCACAACAGGGTGTCTAGGAACATGAAATTGTATCACAAGAGTATAGATATGAGGAAACACATTAGCCAAATGTCTTTAATCATCTAACACAATGAGTAAAACCATAGTGTATAGTTCTGATGTGCAACAAAAGGGCAATCAGGGCAATAATTGAGTTTCAATCAACTAAAGATGTTAAAAATCTGCCAGGAAGAGTATGTATGTATATGTGTGTGTGTGTGTGTGTGTGTGTGTGTGTGTGTGTGTGTGTGTGTGTGTGTATATATATATATGTGTGTATATATATATATATATGTGTGTATATATATATATATATATATATATATATATATATATATATATATATATATATATATATATATATATATATATATATATATATATATATATAAAATAATATATAATATATATAATATACAATATTTATATATATATATATATATATATATATATATATATATTGTCTTAATGCACAGTGAGGAGGATAGTTTGAGTGGCCAAAGACTCTCCAAAATCACAGATGGAGAATCGCAGAGATTAGTTGATTCTTGAGGTCGGAAAGCCTAAAAAAAATACCAAACAGTACCTACATCACCACATGTTGTTTTGGAGGGTTTCAAGAAAAATCCTCCTCACTCATCTAAAAACAAACAGCAGCATATTGAGTTGTCAGACACGAATGGAACTTCAAAAGAGACCTGGTTCTATATTCAGGGGAAAATAAAAACAAGCTTTTTGGCAGCAAACCCACCAGATGGGTTTGTGCAAACATGAATAAAAAGTACCTCATGTCCATGGTTAAATATACAGCTGGATCTTTAATGTTGTGGGTCGATTGTTTTTGCTGGAGGTCCTGGACATCTTGTTCAGACACATGGTATCATGAATTCTAGCAAATACCAACAGACAAAAAATCAAAACCTGGCCGCTTCTGCTAGAAAACTTATAATGGGCTGTGGCTGGATTTTCTATCAGAACAAGGATCCAAAACAAACATCAAAATCAACACAAAAATGTGTCACAAGAACAAAATTAAGCTTCTGCCATGACCATTCCATTTCTCTGACCTGAACCCAATAGAAAATGAGTGGGGAGAATGAAGAGAAGATGCACCAACATGGATCTGGGAATCTGGATAGATTCAGTATGGAGGAATGGTCTCTGATCTGTTGCCAGGTGTTCTCCAGACTTATCAGGCATTATAGAAGAAGACTCTTCTATAATCACTCTTCTTAACAACAGAAGAGCTGTTATCCTAGCAAAAGGAGGTTGCAAAAAGTATTTAATTAAACAGTGCCAAAAAGTATGGTCAACGCCTTGAGTGAAAAGGTGATAAAAAGAACATGCCTTGAAGAACTCAAGCTGCATGAACAGTTCAAAATATAATAAAAATAATATCATGTTTTCCAGAAGGAATTGAGCATGATTCAAGGAGCATCTTGCGCTTCAATGGAGGCAACAGCATCTGACCTTTTATAACCGGTACATTTTTTTACATTTGAGTTACCCAGAAATAGTGCAAAAGCTTAAATATTTGTATTCACTTTTTATCATAACTTCACTTTTCTTCTTTAGTTTTTTAAAACTTTTTCTTTTAAAGATTTAATTAGATTTTGAAAGCCATAATTTCTAGGTCATAAACCTTCAAACACAACCCCTTCATTTAGACACACCCTCTCCTCTGAGCTGCAGATACCCATACTCGACCCCACAGTGCTGCACCTATAATGTGACGTGACAGCAGCACTGCCGTTTTCTCTCTGGCTGCGCATCTACGCACCACAGATTTTATCTCCCGCATCGTCTCATCCGAGCATCATTTCATCCGCAGCTGCACCAAAGTACATCCCCGGAGACTCTGTTCCCAATTCAATTACATGATCACACATAAGAGGTCAATTCAAACATTTTTGGGAAAAAGTCACTGCAAAACCAACCTGCTGTTCCAGACAAAATAAACACAGTGAAATGTAATATAACCGCAGGATTGTCGTTTAGGAAGCTCGTCTTTTCATTCATATTCATCTTTGGGTTTGAGTTTGTTGCATGCACAAAGACACATTCATAAATACACAAACTTCCATTTTTACACTCAGTTTATTTTTTATTACTGTAAAAGGTCTAAGAAACTTGAAAAAAGCATAACTTTTCCATTTATGGGTAAACAAACTAAAGTGAATAATATCCACTGAGGCAGAGATCAGAGAAAGGAAAGCATTCACACTCTAAACAAACATATCTCATCAAAACCCATTTAATATCACGCCAAGGCAGTCAGTCGCAAGACAATCGCTCATCTTTGAAAATGCAAACCCTGCTAAATACTGTTGGAGAAAAAAAAAGAACCGTGGAAAAAGATGTGAAAGCAAGAAGATGCAGAAATGTCTCTGTAGCTTTGAGCAAAAAAGAGTATGCATGCCACTTTCTGTCGTTCAAAAGTTAATCATATCAGAAAAGCCTCAGAACCCTTCGGTTTGGGGTTTTCTTTTAAGTAAAACCGTCCTACAGGTCACTGCAGCAACACTTATTAGTTTGGAAGTCTCTGAATGTGGCGAGACCACAAACATACTGAAAAAAGTAACAGTGTGAGCATGTTTGCCAATGTGATACTCTTGTTTACAACCGTGACACTTCGGTATAATTGGCACCAGAGAATTTGTATATGTGAATATGGCCGAGGGTTAAGTAAAAAGAACAGTGAAAAGGTATAACACTACGTTTCTCAGCTCTGGCACGCTGCACAATCGTTTGAGAAAAGTGTGCAAAGGAGACAAATCGAAACTGGATCCTGTGGAAAAACGGGCACAAGCGAAATACAGAAAGAAGGAATGCTATGCTGACAGACACCATGATCTCAGAAGTACATGTCCTGGAAGAGATTCTGGCCCATCTCAATGTACGCCTCTTTCTCTTGAGCGCTCATCTGTTCCACCAGGTCGGGTCTCTGGCTCACTTCCCTGTAAGAGAAGGGTCTTCCCCCTACCATAACCACAGGGTCATCCCCGACCTCCTCGAACTCGTCGTCCTCATCCTCGTCCTCATCCACTTGTCTACCTGGCCGCAGAGCTGTAGCGTTGTGCATCATGTGGGTCGGAGCCTGGGGCAAAGACTCCTCATCCGATTCGCTGGTGTCGCTGTCAGAGTCGCTGGCGTTGGCCACTGGAGCGGTTGGTCTGGGGACGATAGCACCTCCTGGACCGGCACCGCTCCTCTTCTCGTGAATGAGTAGAGCCTGCATAACCTCCTCATTCTCATCCTGTGCAGGTCCTCTTCCAGCCATAACCTCCTGGGTTACTATAGGGTCCTCGTCAGCTAGTGTGTAAAAAACAAAGCAAAAAAAACAGTAAATTCAGATGCTATTTTTTTTTACTTTTCTACATTTATTTATTTTTACCATAAATGTGCTATTCTTTCTAAAGCCAAGTCCTTTCTGAAGCCATACTATAGTTTTGTGTAAGAAACAGGCCGTCATTTAAGTGTTTCTTTTTTTATGATAATCTTTCTTTCCATCCTATAGTTCTCAAACTCCACTCACACTTTCATTAATGATTATAAAATCGGGAATCATTGAAGTTTACATTGGGTTTCTTTTCTGCCTTCTTTAATAGTGTTGAATATTCAAACTAAAAGTTTTGGACCATATCATGATTTGAACGGGTGGAAGTCAAGACTTTCTTAACTTTAAATTTGTATATTTCTCACACAAAGTTATTTATGCCTATTGAAAACTTGACGTATGTCATGCAGCAACAGCTTGAGGCTGTCTAGCGTCTACACTGGATGTGACAAAGCGGACTGATGCAAATCTATTTGATCTTCATGTCAGAAGTAGCGCAAGCTCTTGGGAGTACAGCAGAAATAGAACCGCTTTAGTTTACTGTCCGGAATTTGTCATGTCCAGTGTATCCAGCATCATTGACAATAATGGGTTGTATTTACTTTTGTCATGTTGCGTTGCAGCACTTGTGTGCTGTTGTAACAGAAATGCAAGCCAAACAAACTATTTCTGGTACTTTTCTGTCATTTTTGTAGCTTGGCAGTAGCGGTCTGCACTCCCACGAGATTACTGCAGGAACTGTAGGATGGTATGCAACAGAGTGTGGCCCAAGATGGTTTTAATGTACAGATTGTTATTTGTTTGAGCAAAAAAAAAAAACAAAAAAAAAAAGCACAGTTGTTTTTTGACAGCAAGGCAACAAGGAAAAGCACCTTCCTTTTGCATGCCAAGATAAATGCAAAAAGGTGAAGTCTGAAGCATTGTATGTGTGTATGGGGAGTGGAAAAATAGACAGAATCTTATCAGAGTCTTACAGGAAAATATATGCAGACCTATACCTGTGGGCTTTTGCAAGTGGGAACAGGAAAAAAGTTGCAGATGGAAAAGGGACGATGTATTTTTTGCAGGAGTGGGGCAGAATCTTGTGGGAGTGGGACTAAAAAAAACATCCTGAGCAGACCTCTATTGACAGTCAGTGTATTAAAAAGCTTTGCTAATCCACTATACATTTCTTTTTGTGTTCCACATAAAATCGAAGATGTTTGTAGTGACAATAGTGTGAAATATCCCTTTCCAAGTCCTTACCCTTATACCTAGTTTGACACTGCATTTAGACCAAGGAATATGAACAATAAATAAGCAGGCAAATCATGAAATGCATCAAAACTGCATAAGTAAATTTAAATAAAAAAAAATGCATAATATGCAGCCATGACCACAAAGAATGCTTTCATAGTGATATAATATTGATAACACAATATAGTTGATGTGACTCACGGTTCTTCAGAGCATCTGTGTCGCTGTACGCCCCCTGCACCGTGCTTTCCGTCAGCCATACGGGCCTCTCTTTGGGGGCTTTGCCCTCAGTGGTCTGACCAGGCTGAGACTCCTGGTCATCCATGCTGATGACCACATTCTGCGTGTAGAGGTCATACGACGAGCCTTTGGTTTTCCATTCTCGACCAGCTGCCCCTGCTGCTGCTGCGGACTGGGCGGCCCGTTCCCGACTGTGAAAAATAGCATAGGTGATTACTAAAGAGTTATGCTTATATAACATAAACCTGACTTATATTGGGCATCCTTTATCCACTAACGTTAGTATCCAATATTGATATATTCAGCTTTATAAATAAAATTTAAAAAAAAAAACAATTAAAATAAATTACTTACTTTGCATAGTTTTAGTTAACTGTAACAAAAATCTGTATATAACTGAACGCTGTGCTGACCTCTGTTTTAGTGCTGGGATTTCTGAGGGTTCAGGCTCCAGAAGGTCATGGGACAAGTTGATGTCCTCCGTCTCTCGTAGCAATACATAGATGGGCTCGATCTGCTCATTAAATCGTGCCACCAGTGTGCGGGCATCTTTCTTTGGCACAGCCGATTCATCTTCCTCTACTTCTGTTTGACAGAAGGTACAGCGGAATGTTCCTGTGTTTGAGAAGAGAAGCTCTTAAATACAAAATATCAAGTGTTGAAACAGTAACAGTGCTCATTCTCTCTGAGCTTTAACACTACACCACTTCGACCCCATCCATGATGTTTGGTGCCTCTGGGTCACTCAGTTTGGAAAAGGAGCCCAGAAAATCTTTGCCTCTCAAGGGGCTCCATATCTTCAGTTCCCGGTTAGCCAGGGGGTCCAAATTCTGGGATTCCATGTCCCCTTTCCCACAGACATTTGCACAGCCAATTGCAGAGCTGGCCCAATCTGTTCCTATCCTATACCGTTTCCAGGTCAGGACCAGAAAATTTGCCTCTGCCTTTCAAACCTGCTTGGTCTCAAACCAGGAACCACTCATGTCAGTGGCCAGGGGGGTGAGAACGTGTCGTCACCATACCAAATTTTTTAACAAATGAAAAATTTGTTATAGCTGGCTAAACAAGCTAATCACTCCCATTTTAATTGAATAGCTGTAATTGGTCAATTTAAAAAATAAAAAAAAATACTTTTGGGATGTTTGAAAGAAGTCTCCTATGAATTTATTTGATTTTTTGAAAAACTGAAAAAAATAGTAAGTTAACAGTTTATTTCGCTGGTCCTTTAGACATTCTAACTACATGCCAACTACCAGTCAGAGTATTAGTAGACCGTCTGCTTATATCTACTAATGCTTTATTTTGATGGTCCCCTAATAGACATTAACAACAATAATTAATTTTGCAATTCTACTAACCCTAACCTAACGGTCAACTGTGAGAGCTAGTTGAAATGTAGTTTTTTTTATAGTTATACCATGGTCTGTCTGATTGGCTAGATGGTGTGCAATAAAACCGTTTAATGCACAGGTAGTTCCAAGTCAGTTTAATCACTGTTCTATATTATTGCAATGTTTACACACACACACACACGAGATCATGCTGCAGTGCTCACACTCAGAAACTTATCAACACTGTCCCGTAATTTTAGTAATGACTACTAAATCGACTACATTATATTTCCCAGCAACGAGGGTGTTACATCACTACTTTAAAGTAATAAAAATTCACAGAGCTTTGTTGTTAATAGAGACGCTGAACAGATGCAGATAAGATCTCTCTCCCTCTCATTAATTAAAATAAATGCTATAAATCAATTTATTCAAATAAATGTAATCTTACTTTATCACTGTTTCTGATTCAAAGTGGGCAGAATGCTAGATTTAACGAGCTGTAACTGATGAAAATAACTGTCAGTTTTAACCTTCCTGTAAAATATTGGGCTTCAAATACAGTAGCACCTTTAAATTTTCATGGTCGGCAAATTACTATGGTATGCGCAGGATAATACATGGCTAACTGTGCATTAAAATGATTTAAAAATTATTTTAATGCACTTCATGGAGGCAACCACCCTCTGCTTTGCGTCAGGCAAAATCAGGAATTTATATATTCAAGTAACAGGTTGCGGCATAATAATTACAGTTACAACTCAATTCCATCTAGAGGATGGAGCCAAAACCACTGCTGACCATCTAAAATGATTGAAATAGGAAAGAGGAAAAACAATCACAGACACAAGGACAAACATTCACAAACACACACTTAGCCCTAGCATTCACTAGCGGTTCCACAGCAAGCGAAGCTGGTCTGGTTTGCCATCTGCTGCTGAAGTTATTTACAGCCTTCTGACAAGAACACACACAGCAGGGCCCTGTGTATGAGTGTGTGGTGCACACCGGCTACTAGCTGAATATAAAATACACGCCTTACATTTTACATATGTGTGTACTTAGCATTTAATGGTCAGTCACAGATGGTGCTGATATTGCGACCTACCTTTAATTGTAGCTTTTTATCTAGAATGTCACTCTAAACATGTTCATGTTTAGATGTCACAAACACACACTAGCAATATGTTTTTTTTACGTTGAAATAATCTCTTGTTGTTGTGCTGAGTGCATGACGGCTTCCGAGTTTCTGGCCTTGAGGGGAATCAAACGAGTAAACGATTCGCCGCAATTTCCATTTTAAAAGCTTTGCTGGAAAGTTGACAAAATCTGTGAAAGCGCTACTGAAAAACAATCACCTCCAGCTAGGCCCTTTTACTACAGATGTCTTCTCTGCCAATGCAGGAGTGGAGGGTGAAAAAAGAAAACAATTTGACAAGCACAAAGAGAGAGAGAGAGGCTGTAAAAAGAAAAGAAATAACATTCAGGTGAAGGGAAGATAAAAAAAAGTCTTCATCATATTTGACACAGCTCCAGAGGAAATATCGACAAGCCCTGTGCACAGGGAAAATTTTACCGCAGCCCTCCTGGTCAGTCAGTCAGTCTGCCTGTTCTCACACACACACACAGAAATGGAATGAAAAAGCACAAGCGATAAAGAATGCAGAAATAACAGGCTGCATTTTGAAGGTCTAAATAAAGGCAATATCAAGACACATTTATAAAAACATGCAAACATCAAGTAGTGAAAGAATAAGGGCTTAAAACAGCAGACATATTTGGGGCCCATTAACACAATTTGCACTAGATTGATGTGTTTGACCATTGTGCTCACTTTTTCAGCATCTTGCACAAGAGATTCTAAAAACGCAGTGAACAAGTCTACAGAAGATCAACTTTTAAGGGGAGTTCACACTAGTTCGGTTCAATTTGTTTGCTTGGTTTGGGCAAAAAAAAATTTGTCCTGGTCCGCTTAGTGTTCACAATGGCATGTTAACACGCAAACCTAAAGGCGTAGGGATATGGTCATATTTTCATACATTGTGCAACAGAACTTACAGAACATCCAAAACAATGTTGTGTGTTGGGTTAAATGTGCTTTTGACTAGCTGAGAACTCGTGAAGAGTTTAAAAAATGTGTAAGGAGTCAAAACAGCAGGTAGGAATCAACTCCATTGCACAAAAAAATGAAGATCTGCTGAGAGGAGATGCGGTACTGATGCTTGTACACCGAACTGTGATGGGCAGCGGCGTGACTATGATAAGAAAGAAAGAAAAGGTATGCTTAAACATAGGTCTGAGTTGCGTTCATATTTTATTCCAACCGCACCAGAGTTAATTTGGAAGTGTGCCAAGACGCATCTTTTCAGCGGTCTTGGTCCTCTTGTTTGGTGCTCACCAGGGTTCAGATGGCAGCGTTCAGATGGCAGTGTTCAAATGAACCGCACTAACAAAGCAATCGGACCATGGTTTGTTTTATTTGAACCAAACAGTAGGGATGCACAATATATCGGTATCGTAATGTTCATTTTAAATTTCCGGAAAGCTACTTGTTTCAGATTGTGTCACATTATGATGTAACAGTGCGACGAAAGACCACCTCTGCAGAATAAGATCAACCTACTTTCTACATCATCACATCTAAGTCCCCCGCTCACTGGCATGTTAGTCAGATGAGATGGACATTAGAGAAATACAGGATCACTGGACAAAAATAACATTACCTTTCAAAGGGATCCTAATGCTAGAAAAGTGGTTCTTTATTTTCAACTATGTGAATGTCTCAGTAGAGCATTATTTGTTACATGCCACAACCTGCAAATGCACTAAACCTGTTCATTTGAACGCCTAATCTGTGATACGTGTAATTATTAATGTACAGTCAGATGTTCAGTCTCAAAATCGTTTATTACCGATATGCATCAATAAATCAAACCAGTGACAAAATATGAACTAAAAGTATTTAAATTGTGATATAAAGAAATCGATCAAAAACCCTCCCTTTATAATCACTGAAGCTGCCAAAAAACTGTTATAATCAATGAAGCTGTCTACACT
This sequence comes from Pseudorasbora parva, assembly GCF_024679245.1. Taxonomy (NCBI): domain Eukaryota; kingdom Metazoa; phylum Chordata; class Actinopteri; order Cypriniformes; family Gobionidae; genus Pseudorasbora; species Pseudorasbora parva. The sequence continues at coordinate 31,579,253 of NC_090176.1, forward strand.
ACACAGTGCACAATGAATATCTTATTCACATGTAGTGTTTGCACTGCTGTAAAGGCCATTTCATACTCCACAAGAACACAGAAGAAAAAAAGTCCTGCTCCCAGGGCTGCAAGAACAAAATTTCGTCACTGTGTTCTCGCAGCCCTGGTTTGGTTCTCGCAGCTTGTTCTCGACACATCATCTGAGCAGAACTTTTTTTCTTGTGGGTGTCTGAGAACTATTGTGTGATTGGTCAGGAATTTAAATTGGCCTGGGTTAATACGGAGAAACAGATGTTCAGTACCTGCATGCTTTTTTTTTTTTTTGAAGTATGGAATGTACTGGCCAGAACGAACTTTGTTCTTGTTACCTCGAGAAAATGAACAAATTTCTTTGTTCTTGCAGAGTATGTACCAAACTTTAGTAATTATGAAAGCATTTTAAATTGAAGGAGACATTTTATTTTACATAATAATAATCACTGACCCACAGCTGCAGATAAAGGGAATGTATAGTTAAATAATAGTACCGGTATACAAAATACTAGTATATAAAACTAAATTAATTGGAGTCATTGGAGGCTCCCCAGGCTAATTAAATCTGTAGATCAAATCTAAAAGCTGGGACACAATTTAGTAATATGACAAATTCACACATTCTGGTTGTCATCTCTGTTTTCAGGCAAAGTGTGCATCAGCGGCACATACACACATTGTTGCAGTGATCTAAAGGAACATGGCGCAGCGCTGTTAGCGTGCAGGCATACATTAAGTCTTCTGTCAGAGAGAAGTGGGTTGGTTCTTTGTGTTGATAGTTTTTTGTATTATCTATGAGATATGAATAGGTCTGGTTTAAATTACATAGCGCTCTTGCCAGTGATTCAGAGCTCTTTTGAAAGTAGGACGGCGCTTTGTTCAGTTGTCTACCCCAAAGAACAAAAGGACTTTTGTGATCAGCCCTTAAAAGATAAATACAGCATCATTTCAGCATTTGAGGGAGGATAAAGTTTTCTTATGAGTCTGTGCAACTGTGACAAATGCACCACATTGATTCCAATTACAACAGAGCAAAAGCAATAATAATAATTAAAATAAAAACACAGATTTTTTTTCTTATTTGAAGGAGTGTGTATAGATGACTGTATATATGGAGAAATGTTCTGGATTCAATTCAAGTTAAGCTCTAAAAAAAACACCTAAACCCCACTGATAAAGGATTGGTTTTCTGGACAGAACATCTGATGATCATCAGCAATACACACTGGATAAGCAATATCTGTAGTAAATGCCCAGATGGGCGCATCTATAGCATTTATGCAAAGCCTTTGGAAATTACTGACTAATCACTAAACTTAAGTATTAACCATGTATGTATCATTCAAAAGTTTACAGTTGAGAATTTTTTTAAACAAGTCTCTTATGTTCAACAAGGCTGCATTTTTTATATCAAAAATACAGTATTATGGTGAAATATGATTAAAATTTAAATGATTTTCTATTTGAATATATCTTAAGATGTGATTTCTTCCTGCGATGGCATAGCTGAATTTTCAGCATCTCCAGTGTCTCATGATCCTTCAGAAATTATTCTGATAGGCCAGATTCACGAAAATCTTAAGATAAATTCTAAGGTCATAAAAATTCCCAAAAAAAAGTGTAAATCTTGAAAAAGTTTTAAATTTTTTATTAAGAAAGACCTGTTGAATGAAAAAAACCCTAAAAACTTGTCTTTTCGCGCTGCCTTCAGATCGCTATAGTTTTCATAAGAATGCAGAGTATTTTCGTCATGAGTGGCTTGACAGGAGTTAATCACTCAAGGTCACGTTTTTAATGCGCAATGTCAATTTAAAAGTTATTTTAAAAGAGCCTGTCTCAAGATGATACAGCGGATATCCCATTAATTTGTGCTTCCTTTAGAATGAATGCGTCCTGTGATACATGCAGCGGATTGTTCTTTATGTAATAATCTGTCGCTTTTGTATCTGTCCCTATTCAATAAACAACAATATCTGTGCACTGCCTTGCAAGCTCTAGCTTGAGTGAACGCATCATGTATACGCACGAATGATCGATCAGTGTCACTTCAGAGTACTCGTCCACATATGGTTCTAGTAGTAGGCAAATAATATGCATTATTTATCTAGCTAGTGTTATGCTGTATAGCTCAATATTTGAAACAACCTAATAAATTGATTAAAATTACTGCATTTGTAATATGTAATGTCAACCCAACTGTGTTCACTTTAAGAAGTTATTTACGAAGATTGTTAAGAACATTCTTTTTGCGAATATGAATTCTTACATTTTATATTATAGTTTTTGGAAATACAAAATATTCTTATCTTTTTTCCTTAAGTTAGAAAAAAAGAATACATTGGCAGTTATTAAGAATTTTATTCTTAAGAATGTTTTGTGAATCAGGCCCCTGATTTGGTAAGATGGAAAACAACCATCTTATTATCAATTCTGCAAAAATCATGACACATGATAGGATTTTTTGATGAATATATATATTTGTAAAATAACAGCATTTATTTAAAATTGAGGTGTCCCTTTTAATCCATCTTTGCTGAATAAAATCATTTTACCAACTTAAAAATAAATTGGATGCATTTTTGCTATTTTCAATAATTCTAAATAAACAAAATAATATGTATAGGTTCATGGTATAACAGGCATTTTTAAATAAAATGCTCACTGAAAAAAAATATATCTCTGTTGAGAAGTTTATCTTTTAATATCCTGGTCTTCTCCTTCCTTTGACCAACATAAACTTCAGAACTAAAGAAACTACATTTAATTGACTTACAGGCTGGACATGAGATGATCCACCTGCTTTGTGCTTTTACTGATTATTGATAGCATTAAAATTGATGCCAAACGTAATACTAATGAGAAATTGATATACCCATACCGTTTAACCTCTAATCTGAAAATTGAGTGGTTACGGCCCTGCTATATGCACACGTGCAGATCAGAAGGAAGAAGGACTACAGGGAGATAACAGAAACGAGAGCGAGCGAAGACATGGCGAGATAGGATCAGCGAGTGACTTATTACTGTGCAAGCCTGACCCTGTCGGATCTCCTTATCTCCCTTAACACCTCACCAATCAAAGAGATTTTCATAGATCAATTTGTTTTGCTCAACGAGGGGGGACCTGGATGCGCTTGACCAATCAGATCAATACACTCTCGTGTTCTAAGACGCAACTAAGCCACCTAGGCATAAAAATGCAGCAGCACAGGGTGAACGGCCAATTCCAAAACATCCCCATTTAAGCCCACTCGGAGGAGAAAAAAAATACTGTGCATCGTGAAACTCATGTTTATAAAATCCATTCAGGTATACTAGTCCAGGAGAGAACATGGGGAACGAGTATGTGTATAATGGCAGGGTCTACACAGGGTTAGGTGCTATCATTGGCCATTCCGTTCTTCTGCTCTATCCTCGCCAATCCTCCTGATGTGTATCCTAGCAACAGTTTTGCCTCCCTGACTGCCAGTTTGCTTTCAGCAGAGGTGAGGGCGAACACGTGCCACGCGGTCTTTACCTGCCTTTCTATTCCTCTAACACTCATCACTCACCTCTGGCATTGCTCTCAGCCCTCCAACTCTCTCTCTTATTCCTGTTCTTTCCTCTCATGTGTCCATCACTCTCTGAAACGCATCCTTTCTATATAAGAGCTCCTTCTGTCTATCGGATACAAGACGCTTTTCCTATCCCCCATGCAATAACATATACACACACACACACACATTACAAATGCAGGAAGAGCTCACACATGAAAGGACTGACGAAGTCGGAGAGAGACAGAATAGAAAGATACTTTTCATAGTTAGAGTAATACTAAGGGCAAAATGTTCTTTGTACATCATCTGTGCCATGCTGTTGATATTAATTTCAACTTTATAAATACACATACAATGGAAGCATAGCAAGCAGTGTAATGGCCAACCAACACTTCTCTTAGGATCACTATCTGAAAAGATAGACAATTAGCATATAGTTTTAGATTGGCGGTATGATTCTGTTCTGAGCAGGAACTCCCTGGGCATCCATGTCGCCTAGCATGCATAAGAGCAGGGAGAGCAGTGATAAACCCCCCTTAGGGTACCCAGAACAGAAGAAAATATGTACTGCAGATTACATTAATGTCAATATTAAAATGTACAACCTAATTTGTGAATTTAGTCTGATTCAGGAGGAATGAGAGGCCAAATCCTGACTGATGAGAGGAGGAGCTGGGGATGGAGGAGAGTAATTAGTTCTAGAAAAACACGATAGCATCTGACAATACTGAAGGAGCTTAGGCTATCATAGGCATCATATAACTATTGGTAGATGTGATCAGCTGACAGTCAACTGATGCAAGCTTGACTAACGAGCCCTGCAAGAACTAATGCTATATGCTTGATATGTACTCATTTATTTGGGAATCGGATGAAACATTTTGCATTGTATGATTGACACACTGAAAATGATCAGCCCATAGAAATCATTGGTTCAGGAATCAAACTGTACTGGTTGCACTGTATGGTTTTGATTCGCTGAGAAGAACTGGCTCATAGCTGTATTTCATTTAGGAATCACCGTTTGTCAAAATTGGACTACATTGATCGGGCTGAACATTCAGTAATTGCGCTGAATAATACTGAAGGAAACACAGTGTTCCATTTGTTCAGTTCCTCAGGACTCCTATTCATGGCATCATTTAAAATATAGAATAATTTTATAGTGCACATTAAACTGAAAATGAAAAATGACCAGCTAAAAAAGTAAACCTAGCAACTTCTGTTTGACAACTGCGTGCAGACTGTGGATACCAGAAAAAGGAAAAGAAACAAGCATATAAGCCTGGGAATACATTGTAACATAACCACATTAATTGCTTAAGAATTGCTTAAATATTTCTTAATAATTGCTGCAGATCTTTGTTAAAGACGTTTGGTTGTCTTGTCCGCCAGCCTTCCATTACTGTAAACATTTCCTGTTCGTTTGTATACACTGAGGTTTGAAAACAACCCAGAATATTCCTTTAATTGATGAATTCATTGATTGATTTTTCATTAGGGGTAAATATTCTGAGTCAATTCCTTACGGACACTGTTCAAAATCTAATTTCAGGGTTTTTAAAGGTTTTACGAATGTACGCACACGCTTCAAGTGCATTAAAAAAGATGCATTTGAAGAGCATGAAGGCAAGTCCCAGTGTGTCAGATGTTATTGAAACCCTGCAGACGAGTCTTTAGTGTTCAGTGGTGTTGAGTCTGTTCAGTGCTTCAGACTTTCTTCTCATATATTTCCCTTCTGAGAACAAACACAGGTTAGATCAATACTCGAGACTGCTGGAATGGACCTCAAACACACACACCTGAATGCAGACTTTGGTTTTCCTGGGTTCAGTCCATAATAAAAGCTTAAACAGGGACTACTAGCAGTGCAATAAGCTTCACAAATACTCCATCTCTGAAACCATTATAACACAAGTCACGTCAAGAGCAGTGCTTGTGTGTGTGTATACTTCACTAAGTACATAAATCAGCAGCTGTTGAAGTCAGAATTGTAAAACAGTATGCACGGAAGCAGAAAGACATGATGATGATGTCAATGTGTTATGCTAATCCTTACAGCCGCCTCAACGAGATTACAGCCTGTTTATATTTAAACCTATGAAAATAGTTTAATTTTCTTTTCTGTCTGTTATTACTGTCTGCAAACTGATGCAATTCAGCATCACTCTCCAAGAGAGATTCATTCAAGTGTGTTGAATGCATTATAACTTTTGACCTCTGCTGCCATCATGTGTCTGCAAACAGTTCTGCCACAGTGTGGATCAAGCAAATTAAAGCTACACTGTGTAACTTTTTTAGTTTATTCTTAGCTAAAAACACTTAGTTCTTTCAAAAATATATGTGCTCATTAATGTATATTTACTTCTTTCAAGTAATAAAGTATTCTCGTAAGTTTATAATATGCCATTGAAAATACATAAGGGTGAGGGGATCGAATGCCGGTCGCCATGTTGCCCCTCCATCTTGAAATTACATTAGCCAAAGAGGGACATACAATCATACATTGAAGGGACATACATTCAAGCTTCGCCTTTCGCGTTTTAACACTCGATGGCACCGTGTCGAATGTGAAGAGGGGGATTGCCATGTTAATCTTGGACTAAATCGGCCACCGTAGGAGTTCAAATGAAATCAGAATTGAGAGGAACAGAAACTAATATTCACTGGATGGTCATATACCTTTTCACCGCTAGATAGGGGAAAATATCACACAGTGCAGCTTTAAGCACTCATTTAGGGAATACCACATAAGTGGGCAAAAAGATATCAGAGATCAAACACAGACCTATATTAGAAACATCATTTCATTTCCTAATGTACATGGGTTTAGAATAACTTACACAAACCCACAAATGTGAGATTATTAGGAAATTCTAACAAAACATTCTAACAAAACCACACTTCAAATATGCAATTAAAATACCCATTATAAGCTTATATCTTTATATAGATATATAGATATAATGTCTACATGAAAACATGCATTTGTTGTTGTTGTACAATAATGACGTTTACACCAACTCCTCATTGACCACTACAAACAATATTTTTGCTCCATGAAATTCTGTATACACAGTACACACTGCCCAGCCAAAATAAATAAATTGCAATTTGGATTTAAATAGGCAAATGTTTAAGAGTCTATGCTTGGAACATTATTGCAGTGATTATTATGTTTCTAGCATGTCATATGTTTGGAAAGATAAATGTTACTTATTTCCATCAAGAGGTGGATACTTTTTTTTAAGATCTTGTATTGACAGCACTCTGTAAAGTCCAGCATATATAAAATACTTTCAATTAATTCAAAGTCTGGACTCAGAGGTGCCAATTCAAGTGTGCAAATGATTATTCATGCTCCCCCTCCCTAATCATTCTTTCACAATTTGAACCTGATGAATCTTGTCATCCTGGAATATGGCCAATATGTGTCTTTGGGAACTGATTACCAAACATATAACATGTTAGAAACAGAAACATGAAAATCACTGCAATAAAGATCCAATAATTGACTTTAGTATTTGTCTATTTAAATTCAAACAGTGGCTTTTTTTGTCTGGGCACTGTGGGCAGTGCTCACCAAGGCTGCATTTATTTGATCAAAAATTAAGTTTGTTAATTTTTTAACACCATGCCAGCTTCTGTGGCTATTTTCTTTGCAAGAAAATTATGGTAAAACTATAAATATATTTTTGGCTAAAAACTATATTTAGTTAATCTTTGTTAAAAATGTCTTCAAAAGAGTTAACTGAACCTTGTGTCATTCTGGAATGGCCTATTCTGCAACAGTTATACACAATCTGGTCCCATCAGTTTGAGATTTGATAGAAAATTCTTCCAGAATTAAAGTTTTTACTGCTTTTCTTTATGCAAAAGAGGCATTATCAGCTAAATATGCAAATTAACTATTAATTAACGTTAATTCTGGAAGAATTTTCTATCAAATCTCAAATCACCAGATTGTGTATAACTGTTGCAGAATAGGCCATTCCAGAATGACACAAGGTTCAGTTAACTCTTTTCAAGACATTTTTAATATATTTTGCCATTATAAAAATAGACTAAAGAGGAAGTTTATGGATGTAGTGAAGGAGGACATGAAGGTAGTCGGTCTGAGAAAAGAGGATGCAGGTGATAGGGCTAGATGGAGGCAGATGATTCGCTGTGGCGACCCCTGAAGGGATCAGCCGAAACACTGCCGTTATAAAGCTTGGAAGAACCATGACATTATTTTTTTACTCTGATTGTATTCATCTAAAATAAGAATGGCATATACACCTAGGATGGCTTGAGGGTGAGTAAATCATGGGGTAATTTTCATTTTTGGGTGAACTATCCCTATAATATTTTGTCGAAACCATTATTTATTTATTTTTAGGATTTTGTGATGAATTTAAAAAAATAAATCTCTTGAAACATTAAAAATGTCTTCACTAGAACTTTTGATGGCTCGAACTGAAGGGGGGAGTGGGCCGACACCCTTGCCTCTTCATCATATGCATCTTCATCATATGCATCTTATCCTTTTGAATGATTTTTAATAACCTCATGAATTTAATAATCAGTTATTATCCTTTCAAAATAATGAATTATATTGAAAATCAATTTTATTTGATCATTAATACATTTAACTATTATTTAATATGATTTTGACTCTATGTCTGCTGTATGGTGTCTAATTTGCTTTCCAGAGACGGTCTGACAAAGACAGTCTGACCCCTATCTATGTGCCCTGACATAGATAGCCTGACCTCTATATCTGGGTCCTGACCAACAGGGCCTTGGAGAGAAAGTTAGAACTTCCAAGAGGTGAATCCTGCCTGTTGTTAGTAACCCCAGGACAGGATGGGGTGGGAGGATTTGAGTCTCCCAATTGTGATTTTCTTCCCATCTATATAGTGTGATTTTTCCCATTGATAGAAGTACATTTTTTGTCTTTATATTTCTTTATAGAATGAGGTAGATGACATTAGTCATACTTTTCTTTCTGGAGATGTGTTTGTCATGTGGTGTTGATATCTTGTTCTGTTGATAAGCTCACTGCTGCACTAGCCTTGGAGGAGAGATGTGCCCTAGAGTCTTGTGTGTGTGTGTTACATGTTCTGTGCAGGTCTATGGAATGGATTGGACCGCTTTTCTCACACCCTAGACCTCTTTGCGTCTTTCTAGGACTCCCCTGAAGTCAACACTACCCCAATCTTGGGATTGTCTGATGTATACATCCTGATTAACAACAACAACATCTCCTATCTATTCTCATGTGACACATTGTTTAGACTTTATGCCAATCAGTAATATTCCACGTGTTTGTAATGATGTAAATCATGCCCTTGAAATTGGTATAACTGGTGTGGTAATTTTGTGTAGAGTAGAGTCTGGCCTGACACCGCCCTGAGAGACTCTAAAGCTGACTCTACTGATGAAACTGCAAACTATTCTTCAGTAAAATTCTCTCCGATGATTGAACATCCTGACTCCTGGTCTTCATTTCGCATATCTGGTCTATGGGTCAAAACTGTAACCCCTAACAGAACATAATCTGTTCTCTTAAATAAAAAAAAACATTAATGTTTTTAAAAAATATTAATTGTACAGGATCCACACTTTTGAATGGTACTAGTATATGTGCAAAAAAAGTAACACAGTCCTGCCCACTTATATAGCTGTAGTTTTTCCTATACCGTACATATTTGTACCATCATGAAGTCCCACCCTAATGCCAAATTAAGTATTTTAATTAAACATCCCTGAAGGACAGCTTTGGCATACATGTTTACAACATTCAAACAACAGGAAAACCAACAGGAAAACCACTTCCCAACTCTGTCTTACAGTTTCCCTCTCATACTCACCAGTCATGGGGTCAAACAGCTGATTGGCCTCAAGGTCAGTGAACGTATTCGTGCAGCAGGGGCAGCGGAAGGAGGCTCTGTTGGTCGAGTCCCGTTCATCCGTCTCAATGCGTCTGCGCATGTGGTCCAGCTTGTACTTCACCACATTAACCAGCAGCCGGTAGTTAATGAAGTAGTAATTATGTCTCGTTGTCTTGCCGTCAGGCGCTGTCTCCACGCGCATACGGCATTTGACGAACTTGTCGGCCTTGAGAGTGTTCAAAACTGAGCGCAGCTGCTTGCGGTCGAACTTGAGCAGCTCCAGCATGTCCTCTTCCCGTACGCAAGGGTTTCTGATCAGCACGTCTAGCGCAAGAGCATGCTCAATGCCGTAGAAACCCCGGACAACTTGCTTGGCAAGACGTTTAAGAGAGGCAGGGACCTCTGTGAGCAGCTCTGGCTCAGTCATGATGGAGGCAAGGGAATGAGTAGGACTAAAAGAGGGAGGGATGGAGAGACAGCAAAAGCAGGACAGGTGGAGGTATTTCAAGACAAAGAATTTGTACTTAGGAAGAACGGAAGTGGATTATCATTGGAAGGGTCAGTTCTGCTGGTATGCAAGACAGTGAGCAGGTGGAAGCCTTTGGGATACCAGGAGGGAGGTCTGTTGAAAGTGGAAGAACAGAAAAAAAAGAGAGATCAGCTGTACATATGATCCACAAACTGTATAATTGCATCCAAATGTCAACAGTTCTACTTGTTAGAGAAAAATGGTAGCACTTTACAGAAATAAGTTGCCCTGCCACAAATAATAAAAATAAATAGCTACTAGTAAAAATAAAATAAAAGTAAAATGGAGAGGGGGGGGGGATATAAATTAATAAACATTTTATTCTGTAACAATTAAATTATTAATGCAATAAAATATTGATTTATTAATAATATCCATTATTATTTAACTGTTTAATTACAAGAAGTCATTCTCACAATTTTAATCTATATGACCAATCTATGTTAGCCAACTAGATATTACCTTAATAACATTCAAATAGATTCACAATTTTAACTTATTACAGAAAGTTTTTTTTTCTTTTTCTGGGAGGCCGTTTGTTGCTGGTCCAACATGCCATGCTGGACCAAGATGATCGTCTGGCTGACCATACAGAAAGAAAAGAATCATAAACGACCAGTTTGGCCCAGCTAGAAACCATGTAAAGAACCAGAAGCTGATTTGAGCTGAGTTTTCACATAAAACAGGGGTTAAAAGATAGCTTGTATACAAATGTGAGGAAGCTCATTTTAAGATTCAAATATTTACCCATCCTCAGCCACTGCAGTTTAAGAAAGAAGAGACACTCAATATGAATTAGTCATAGACTTTATCTACAAGTGCATAATAATCTGTATGTATGAAATAAATGCGCTGAATCTAACTAAAACAATTTGACAGTGTAAGATAGCTCACTACAGTTTAATATTAGAATATCGGGACTCGGCATAGGGGAATATGACGTTATATTAATACCGCCAGTAAAACAAATAACATAAAAAGCTGAACGATAGAAAAAAAAAAAAACAGCTCAAACCTTAAATTGTCCTCCTGTTTAGAACAGACCAAGTTTGTTTAGTTTAACATCATGCTAACGTTCAGCGGAAATGACGCACGGGATGTTGCTGAAAAGTCCAGAAACAATACAATTGTTTTTATAAAAATTACATAACATTTTATTATCATGTATTAATTATTGAAATAAGTTAATGGTTAAATATTTCAAATACATTTTGAAATTTTAGCTCGAAAAATATTAAATAAAAAATTGAAATAAAAAACAACAACAAAAAACGCTGTCTCAGTACCACTCTTTAGTATACTTTAGTATACCGACCAGGGGGTGCATGCAATCTACACACGTTCATATCTTAGCATTATGTGAGGTTACATTTGAAACACTCTTGTTATGCGCACCCGCTTCCGCTGTGTGGAGCTTCCTTGTTGTTTCTCCGGTGACTTCCACGTGTGTTCAGAGAGATGCCAATAAACAGCAAGAGAGATCAAGGAAAAGATGCTGCTGTGAGTTTTCCAGTGTTTATATTCTGTTGGGGTCCATTTAAACATGATCCGCTCAGATCCGTTAACTTTAATTCGACGGTCTAATAGTGTTATACCACTAACTAAAAGGGCATGCCATGTTTTTGGTCATGTAACGTTGTGCTTTGAAGTCTGTAATTCAAAACAAAAAAAATTATGATAAACCTAAAGTTATATATTATCACCCAAAAAGGAAAATCCTGTCATTATTGCTCCAAGCTCCCATTACTTTATTAAATGTTTTATTCATTCTATTCTATGACTTTATTCTCAGGTGCAGGGGACCAATGACAGCAGTGTGGTCAGTAAGGTGTCAGCAGCGGCACAGGGCTACTTCCACGATGACTTCCTCAAGCATTTTGTGTGCAAGGTGTCAAGAAGAGCTCCACTGATTAATAGGTAAATGTTTTGCAGACAATTCTTGCTCTTTCGGTGATTATATTCTCATTAAACAGATCTGTGTAATCATATGCGTGTATCTTCCTTTTTCAGAGGATATTATGTGCGCTGGAAAGCAGTGGATCATTGCATGAATCAGTTTTTCCATGCTACAAAATCCTGCTTGAAGAGACAGGTGGGAGGAAATATTTTTGTTTTGTGTTTACCTGTTCCTATGGAAAAAAGAATGTCCTGATCATATCCTTCTCTTAATCTCAGATTCTGTCACTAGGAGCCGGGTTTGACTCCCTGTACTTCCGGCTGCATGCACAGGGTGCCCTAGGAGGTGTCACAGTTTTTGAGGTTGACTTTCCAGAAGTTGCCAGACGCAAGGCAGACTTGATCAAGAACCATGCTTGTCTGAAGGACACATTGCCAGATTGGGAGACTGTCTCAAATCAGCAGACTAGTAAGACATTCACTGTATAATAACAAAACATATAAACACTTGCATATAACCTGGGTTATCATAGAGATATGAGCAAATCTTCCAAGTGAACTTCTGCAACTCTGTATTTTGTCCTAAAATGTTATAGAGTTTAGTTAGGACTTGTTTCTTACCCATGTGTAGATGTGTTCATCAGAAGCGGTCATTATAATCTCATTGGTGTTGATGTGAGGAAGGAGCAGAAGGTGGAGGCAGCTCTAAGTGGAGCTGGGCTGCAGTGGGACGCTCCCACACTTGTCTTGTCAGAGGTGGTGCTGACTTATATGGAAACACAATGGTGAGGATGTGAATTCAACATGGTGCAACAATTAGCGCCTGAAACTTGGTGCTTATTCCGTAGAGGCAGGTTCGAGTCCCAACTGCAACATGTCCTGATCTCAGTGCTATTCTGCCTAAAATATCTCACAAAAAAGAAGCCATATTAACTTTTGAGCAAATTGGTTGGTGCATTTTTAACTTGAAGTTCTCTTTATTTTGGTGAGTTTTCTCTAGGTCTGACGCTGTTATTGGCTGGACTGCCAAACTCCTCCCACAGTCTATGTTTGTGATGTATGAACAGATCCACCCAGATGACCCATTTGGCAGGGTCATGCAGAACCACTTCCTGAAGCTCAACTCTACCATACATGCTCTCAAACAATATCCACACACTGTGTCTCAGACACAGAGATTCAAACAGAAGGTATACCTCAAACTAATGTTTCATGCCGATTTATTTATTTATGTATTTTAGTATGTAGCCATGTAATAAGTGGGATAATGTCACCAGTTATTATTCAGCATAAACATCTTCAGAGTAGACCTGAACTGAAGTGTCAGGTGTATTTTATGATAATGACTGGTTCGCTGTATATAATGACTTCATAGATATTTTTACATACATTTTGTAAACATAAATTAAAATATTTTAAAAAGCTTTTGGCTATATTTTGAGGTATTGCCATAATAATATATGTTTAATGCTGAAGATTGAAGAGAGTTGAAGAGATGCAAAGAAAGAGATCCTACATATACTACGGTTAAAAAAGATAGGTGTGTTGTTGTTTTTTTACCAGTAAATTATGCATAATTACATGCAACTAAGCCTAAAATATAGCCTAATCCTAACCATAACTCTACAGTAAGTATATTGTTAATATTACTCTGTACTTACAAGTATTTTCTACGTATTTTTAAGTTATTTTATTTGTTACTTGTTTCACAATAACAAGGACACCTTTCTTTTAAAAACATGAATATATCTTACCAACTTTTAAACAGTAGTGAAGATAGATCTCACCCGATATTCAGTAAGACAACAGTAAGGTAACTGATCTTTTTTTGCCACAGGGCTGGGAAAAATGTGTCTGTCTAGATATGAATCAGTTTTACTTTGACCTTCTTCCTGAGGATGAGAGGCAGAGAGTCGAGGGACTGGAGCCTTTTGATGAGTTTGAGGTGAGGAAACAATTCCCATTCCCAGCAAAGAGTTTTGCTGGGATGTGGTCATCCAAAATGATGCCTAATCCCAGATCTGTATTTATCTTTATAATACCAGGAATGGCACCAGAAATGTTCTCATTACTTCATCCTTTCAGCCTCCAACGGCTCTGTGACTGACCAAGCCCTTCTTATGCTACCGAAGTGTAAGTATTGGTGAGATATTTTTGTTGCGTATCACTAGGTAAGGTGGTAGATAAATGTGTTTTTTTTCCACATCTAGTGCCCTCCATCCCAAAAATGACTCCTCAATGGGCTGAGAATCCACCTCTAGTCATTCAGCCCTTGTGTGGGTCTCCGTGTATAGAAGCTGTCGGTATGGCCTCTGCCGTACTTGCCCCTGAAAGCATCCTTCTCACCGGAGGCTGTGGGAGAAGCGGAAGAGACACCGTAGCAAGGGTTCTGATCAAACAGCAGGGTGGCTGGAAATGTGCCTGTGTGGAGGCTCATGGAGACAGAGGTGAGTGCTAATGGTTTTCCTAAATAAACTGTTTGATTTGCAGATTAGTAAACAACTAATTTGGTCAGGTTAAGTAGATTTTATTTGTATAGCCCTTTTCACAACCGCATTGTGTTTCAAAGTAGCTTTACAGATATTCATAATGTTAATGTTTATAATACCTTAATGCACATATTTAGCCGTTTATAGCTGGGCAACAGGATGGTTTGCATATGGTAATGATATAAACAATCAAACAGTTGATGTTAGCTTTGCTGTATAGTAGTATGTATCGCTTTATGTGAGTGCACTGTATTTATGCAGATATCACTGGACATATTTATAGCAGTTGCAAGTTGCTTTTATTAATACATTGTGAGGTGATATGGAAATCTGTAAGGTTTAAAATTTCTGTTCAATTTATAACAGTCTGGTGTAGTGATAAGCTTATTATGTATATGTATGCATATTTTTGTTTCACATTTCCTCTCCTTAGTGGTGAGTCTTTATCAGACGTTGACCTCTATCCCTGGTGGTGGAGTGGTCCTATTTGGCGGCAGAACGTCTCCACTCAATCCAACAGGCAGCATTGTGTGTGTGACCTTTGACCTCAGTGATCAGCAAAGTGCTATACAGCTGTCATTTAAGAACATGGTTTGTACCGGCACTGCTCCAAAGCCACGATGGAGACACACATCAACCCTAATATGCTTTAATGGTAAGTTTATTTTTTTAGTTTTTAATTTGCATTGTAAGGAGCAAAACATTTACTTCTTTTTAACGTATCATTGCAGATAGGACATTTCTATTTGTGTTTGGAGGACGTACAGAGATGGATCCAGTTCTAGGTGACGCACATTTCCTGTGTTTGGAGGACAAGCACTGGACTGAGGCACGTATTAATGAAAACATGCATACAATTGGACGATGAGTCTGGTGTTCACAAATGAATTCCACAGTACACTAAATAACAGTAAATAAAAATACAAGCAAAACAATAAATAACTCAATTGGGTGAAGTTGGGCATTTGTAATTTTAGTATTAGCAGTACTTTGTTGTGTTAAAAAATTCTGAAAACTTGTTTCCATTTTTTACTGAGCAGTGCATACAGGGATTGCCCCCTCTGTGAAAGGGTGTAGTACTGTTTTACAGTTGGGTATTTTTATGTTTGAAAATTATGAATTATGTTGTTTATTCTGTTTTCGCCATGAAAAAGCCTTTTTGCTGACATGGCATAAATAAATAATAATAATATAATTTATGTTCAAAAGAAAGTCTTATGCTCACCAAGTATTCACAATTATTTTACTGTATTTTACTTGGTAAAATACAGTAAAACCACTTATTAGCCCGTAAATCCTCACCTCAGTAATTAACCAGCAATTATATTTTAATATTCTTTATCAGCAGCCTTAAAGGGTTAGTTCACCCAAAAATGAAATATATGTCATTAATGACTCACCCTAATTCACCTCCATTCATCTTCGGAACACAGTTTAAGATATTTTATATTTAGTCCGACAGCGTATCTAAGTGTAGGCACACTTTACTGTCCATTTCCAGAAAGGGAATAAAAAAATAATCAAAGTATTCCATATGTGAAATCAGTTAGTTAATTAGAATCTCTTGAAACATTGAAAATACATTTTGGCCCAAAAATATCAAAAACTACGACTTTATTCAGCATTGTCTTCTCTTCCGCGTTTGTTTTCAAACCTCAATTAAAGATTTAAATGGTCATGAATCAGTGGATTGATTCATGATTCGGATCGCCAATGTCACGTGATCTCAGCAGTTTTGCAGTTTGACACGTGATCCAAATCGTGAATCGATACGCTGATTCATGACGGTTTTAATCTTTATTTGAGGTTTGAAAACAAACGCGGAAGAGAAGACAATGCTGAATAAAGTCGTAGTTTTTTATATTTTTGGACCAAAATGTATTTTTGATGCTTCAAGAGATTCTAATTAACTAACTGATGTCACGTATGGACTACTTTGATGATGTTTTTAATTCCCTTTGTGGACATGGACAGTATAAGTGTGCATACACTTGGATACGCTCTCAGACTAAATATAAAATATCTTAAACTGTGTTCCGAAGATGAACAGAGGTCTTACGGATGTGGAACAACATTAGGGTGAGTCATTAATGACATAAATTTAATTTTTGGGTGAACTAACCCTTTAACTCGTCTTCAATGTCACACATCCTTCATAAATGATTCTTATATACATAAAATATGCTGATTTTGTGATCAAGAAACATTTCTTATTATTATCAATGTTTAACCGTTGTATTTCTTAAAATTCTGTTGGAAACCATGATCATTTTTGTCATGAATCTTTGATGAATAGGAAGAACAAAATTGCTGTCCTTTTCATTTATATGAAACCAAAATCTTTTGAAACATTACAGATGTCTTTACTGGTCCTTTGGCCAATTTAATGCATCTTTGCTGAAAAGTATAAACTGAAAAACTTACCTAAAACTTTGAATGATAGTGTCAATGCCATGCCTATATTTTGGCTAAGTTATCTTGTAATAGCAGCATAATGTTCCAACCTATGTTTTGAACTAGCCTTCATATCTGGAGGGTGATTGTTAAGAGAATCTTTTGTGCGTTTCAATTAGATTTCAGTTGTTGGGATCGCACCAGAAGCCCGTCATTCCCATTCAGCTTGTCACTATGGAGGGGGGCTTGTAATCTTTGGAGGTTTAGGGAAAGGAGGAAGACCTCTTGGTGACGCTTTTTACCTGAGACCTACATCATCAGGTTTCTGCTGGGAGACAAAGAATTTACATCCACCTCCAGTACCCAGGTTCAAAACTTCTTTCTTTCTTTCTTTCTTTCTTTCTTTCTTTCTTTTTTTCTTTCTTTCTTTCTTTCTTTCTTTCTTTCTTTCTTTCTTTCTTTCTTTCAATTAAATACATAATGAATTACTTATTCGTATGTATTTCTAGGAAGACCATATTCACTCCCAGTTTGTTTGTTTTTTAAAATGTTTAAAAATGTACTTCCCAAAGCTCTGTCATGACAACCCTCAGAGAGATCGGCATGGTAATGGATATGGCAATGTTAATGTATTTGTTCTTGGTGGAAAAGATCTGCTGCGCTGCTGCTGCTGCTGCTGCTGCAGAGCAAGTACCAAGACTTGCTACTGCCAATACATTTACAGACATTGCTGTGAGCATGTAAGACATGCTGCTGCTGCACATGTTAAATACATGAAATAACCCCTATAGCAGATCTATAGCGGTGAAGCTCTGGAGAGTTTCTGAAATCACGCTGCAGACTACCGTGTTTGTTTAGATGTTGAGCCGCAGCTCATTGGCCGCTGATGCAGATGATGTAGATGACAATGCAATCACTACCAAAAGAGTTAAGGATCAGTCTGCATCTAGATTTTCATGACACAACTTGATATATATTTGTAGGAAAATCAGTTAGTGCTTGCACTTTTTTTTTGTTGCAGGCTAAAACTTTTTTGGGGTTTGAGAAATTTAAAGAATGTGACATAAGAAAGATATGTGCCACTTCAGTGATTGAAATCACAGTCTTGGCCTCTACTTTCAGATATTCCCACTCAGCTCATGTAATTAATGAGAAGTTGGTTGTGGTTGGTGGAGTTTGGCTTCAGGCTGATGGAGTTCCAGGAGTTGCTGTAATAAATCTGAACACTGGGGGTTGTGTGGAGATCCGTCTGGAAACCGTAAGTTACTCTCATGGACTCTAGCTGTGGTTAATGGCTTATAATAAAATTGACAATTTGGGCACTTAAATGTAATTGGATGAGCTACTCAACAGGCATAATAAAACAGATATTTTCGAATAAATTCTGATTGTTCTCTACTGTTTCGAAGAACACATATGCATATTCTGTTATAATGCAGGATGCTGCAATGCTATCCACACCAATAGACAATAACATAGTTGTTTATTCTAAGTATGATCTGCACTGTGTTCGCATGTTTTCAAGCTGGATGGATTTTGATTGGATATCTATGATTTTGTCATTCATCAGCTGGAAGGAAAACGCTCTGAAAGTCTCTGATATTCAAAAAAAATTTTTTTTTTTTTTTTACGATTTACAAGTTTTAAATCTTTAATGGTTATGGCTATCAGGCCTTTAGACTTATGAACTATATTACTTGATGAATTAATTGTTTGATGAATTAAACCACCTGAAGACATACATATTGTATCTTTGTAATTCCTGTAGCTGACTAATTCATTTAAAAGTAATTTTCAATGATCCCCAGTTTTCCTATTTTAAAAATAAACTAGTACACAATGGGAAACCCATAGTTTTAAAATGCATAGCAATTTTCATTAACCTCCGTAAATATTTGTTCCCCAAGAAACAATGTATCAATGTATCATTGTTTCTTGTTTTGTATTTCAGTCGTCTGTGCCTTGGCCTCTTATGCTGCATTCATTCTGCTCTGAGCTGCTGGACTCGGAGGGGACTGAGATGGTGCTCATTGGTGGAGGAGGAAACTGTTTCTCATTTGGAACTCACCTCAATCTCCACCCTGTGACTGTGGATCTAAGACCAATACTTTGCTATTCAAATTAGTCAGATCACAATTAGTGGGTCTCCAGCCAATCTTTATTTTAGCCAAAACCGATTTTTGTCACAGCCAAATAGCCGAAGTATTGTGACATTGGAACATCACTCTGTGAAGCGACGGAAAGACTGTACAGTGGGACAGACTGCACCCCAGTCCACTGGTTTGCGGTAGTTGCCCTTCTCCAGGAAGTACTGGTGGCCACGATAGTTGGGATGCTCGTAGAAGATCCAGTATCCGTCCAGAACTTTGCAGGAATGGACCTCTCTCAGACGGAACCTCTCCACCACAGATGGACAGTCTTCAATGGACTCTATGGCCTGGCCTGTGAAGTCGGGCTTGTCGTACAACTGAACCTTGTACTGCATTCCACTCGTCTGCATGGGTTAGGTGGGTTTGGGAATATATGCGTACAAGGGTTGGGGTTAGGATAAATGACACCAGTTTTGTGAATGTCAGTAAACAACATATAAAACTTGAAGACCTTCATAAGCATGTTTTCTAGATGAATGAACATTTCATTTTGTTTGCCTAATTTGACCGTTTTTTTTTTATTATCTACTGATTTGCTACAGAAAATGTAAGATATATATATATATTCAAATATATTATAGCATTGATGCCTTCATATAGGTTTTAATGGCAGAAACTGTTCTGCTATTTTATAGATTCAACATGTCATACTTTTTTCTATATGGAGTTGTGTCAGTGTTGGAGAAGATGGCCTGTAATGTCAAAACAAACTAAATTAAAGATAAATATTGACCTGAAATGTAATTTAGTCCTGTATGTGGTCCATTGATTAAAACAAGCTGAACGTTTGCTTACGTTACACATACAAGTTTGGTCTTTTAACAAATACAGCAGGCCATATGGGAATCGATCTATTGGCAAAAGCCTTGTGGCCTAATTAGTTAACAGGACGTAACGGTCAGAAAAAGTCTATGTCTGACCTTCCACTACTGTCCCATGGTTTTATTGTGCTTTAACCCAGTAAAATAAAATCAATTCTAGCATAGCATTGTGAAACAGCTTGATTATTATGCAGTCTAAAAATCATATATTTCAATCATTAACAAATCATATTTGTTCCACTCTGTATACAGAAATTAAGTATTTGAAAAAGTTGTAGTTGAACTTACGAAGCGAATAATCTTGCAGGAACTGAGACAGTCATTGAGGCCCATCCAGCCCAGGTACTCGGGATACTCCCCCCTGGTTAGCAAATACCGGTTACCCGTGTAGTTGGGCCGCTCGTAAACCACCCAGGCCCCGCTGTCCACACGGATAGAGTTGCAGCGGCTAAGGTAGGTATGGAAGTCGGAGCAGTCGCTGTCACACTCGTAACGGCGGCCCTGAAAGTTCTTGTCCTCAAAAAACACAATCTGAGAGACATTAAGATGACGTTAAAGGGCATTGTTGTAACAGCCAACCTAGCATCTTTTTTTTTTTTTTTAAGCATGTTTTTGGCCTTGTTCATACTGGTTTTGGCTGGTTGCCTAAAATTCAATGTACATTTTTATCTTGTTTACCCAGTTTTTGGTATCCACTGATTTGCTCTTGAGAATATTCAAGATGTCTATATTAAAATATGTTATAGTATTTATCAGCTGGTTTACCTGCAACATTAACAAGCTTAACCAGCTAATAGTCTGGTGTGCCAGCAACAAACCAATATTATCCATCCATAAGAAAATAAATCTGTCTATTTAAAAACTTTACAAAAAATAAAACAAATAAATTTTATAACAAATAAAAAAGCCAAGACATTTAGAAAATGTAGTATCAAAATAGTTTTAAAACGCAGTGTCATCATTTAGGCATCACATTCAAGTAGAAAAAATTACACATTTGAATTCCTGATTATGTCATGAGATATCAACAATGTAGCAGTATCACTATTTGCTAGGTATATATTATTAATAAAAAATAAAAAAGATATATAGATTCTACATTCAATATATATAGCGAATGTAAAAATGTGATGGAACTATGCTTATATCCATAAATGTGCTACACAACTTAAAATCTGCTGAGAAAAAAAGAAGAAAAATATATAAATCCATCAAAAAAGAAAATGACAATCTAAATAAATAAATATTAATTCTGCTAGATTTTCAGCCTCTCTTCTATTAAATTCAAGTGATTTCCTACTCACCCTGCCCATCTTGAATATTGTTTTAAAGCTTGTCTGGAGAAGTGTTCAGAAGTCCAGACTGAATGTTTATGGGGCTGTTTAAATATGCAGCTCCCAACGTCAAAATGAGGTGGAGGGGAGGGCCAGATATTCACTTTGTCATGAAAATGAGATCCAAAAATCGAGTCAGTGATTCTAGCACTATTCAGGTTTTTTCCAGAAAAGCAAATGGGGATTAAAGGATAATGACTAGCCTGGCACGGGTATTCATTCACCCTGGAACACCACTGCATCCCACAACTGGACCAACCTGAACCACAACAAACGCAGCACAGTGGCCAGCACCTGATGCCAAGAGCACTGCCAAATAAAGAGCCCAGACTCATTGGATTGTCATGCCATGCTGAATAGCACCCATTACCCTGGCTCAGCTCTTTTCAACAGCACAGCCACTGGCAAATGAACCAACTAACTAAATTAAATCTGGAGAAAATAGTGGTTTGCATTTAGACTCATGAACAGGCAACAAGATCATTAAGGTTTTAAATGACAAATCTACACTGTAAAAAATTATTTGTTGACTTAACTTAATATATTTTGTTATCTTTTTGCATTGGTTTTTTTAAGTTTCTCTTACTTATTTGGATAAGTTATCTGAACTAATTCCATTTAGTAATAAAAACTTCCCCTTCAGTTTTCTGAACTTAAATGTTCTAGTCATCATAACTTCACTTCAGTTTTCTGAACTTAAATGTTCTAGTCATCATAACTTCACTTTAGTTTTCTGAACTTAAATGTTCTAGTCATCATAACTTCACTTTAGTTTTCTGAACTTAAATGTTCTAGTCATCATAACTTCACTTTAGTTTTCTGAACTTAAATGTTCTAGTCATCATAACTTCACTTTAGTTGGTTGCAAAGCTGCTTTAATAAGTATTAATTGCATTACTATATTGATTTGTAAATTACATTTGATTTAGAATAAAACCTATAGCAAATTAAAATCACAGCAACACATATAAGTACACATTTATATTTATTGCAAAAACAAACACCAAAAACAACCACACAAAAGGTCTGAAATGTCCTTTCTTCAGAAAATTGCAAAAAGAAACGGCACAGACTGTTAAACACCTCTGATTTGGCTTTATACCATTTTAATTTAAACTTAATTTAAGTTCATTTTAATTAACAATGTGTAAGCTCTCAAGCTTCAGTACATTTATCAATGAGCATAAACAGCACATATGCACCAGTGTTACCTCACTGCATTTTTTTCAGCTTTGCAGCTCTCCCCAACCATTAAACCTAGATTAAAAATAAAAATAAAATAAAAAGTTGGATAACCTCATAGCTCGAGCCCAAACAGTGTGGCAAAGGCATTTAGGGCATCTTCTAGATCCATGACCACAATCTCCGTCCAGTATGACATCCACATCCACAACATCATCTGGGAAGGCACTATCATGTCTGATGTCCTCACTCATGGTCAAGATGCCCTACATTAACCCCATGAACAATGTCTCTCTCATCATCATCTGGCTGGAAAAAAATGAGACACAGATACAAATTTTAAGTGGTGCTGTCATAAAATATTTATTCAAACATACATTAAATACTAAAGAACAGCAATACAATAACTATGCAATATAGTAAATATACTTTTTCTAGCTGACAGAATATTTTTTCTGAGGTAAATGTGACATGACATTGCTTAAAAGCTATTTATTGACGTTTATTAACGTTTGCGCAGTTGAAACACTGCGATTACATGAGACAATACAGATTTCATACATTGTACTGTATCTTTAAACATATTCTCTGATGTTCATACATGTTTATTTCATGCTGTATCTACTAGTAAAGTGCAATATTCAAATGCAAAAAAGCAACAAAAACAACATTTAAAACCACTGTCATATTAAAGGGTTAGTTCACCCAAAAGTGAGAATTAGCCCATGATTTACTCACCCTCAAGCCATCCTAGGTGTATTACATTCTTGTTTCATATCGTTCATTCACTTGGCCAAATAAAAAATGTGCTTGTCCGGAAAAAAGTTCGATATTTTTTTGTTTTTCCGTGCGTGTGTGCGTTGTAAATATAATTTATTCTGAAGCAATATTCTCCCCAGTGTTCAATCAGCTTTGACATATTTAAATATGGATATTTGTGATATAAAAAAAATATTGAATCATTTGAAATGTAGGATATTTTTACCTTTTATAAAGGGAATTTTCCCCCTAATCTTATTAAATAAAGGCTCTGCTTCAGGTTTCATTCTATATTGTTAAATTTGATCAATACATTAAATTAAAATAAGACAAGATAAGGGCGGTTACCAATCAAATAAAATAATTTACACTGAAAAATCACAACTACATTAAATAATGTTTTGAGATTTGTAGTTTTGAATAGACAAGTACAAATGTTAGAAAGTATGTTTAAACATGAAACTAAACCTCCAGTAGGTGGCAGCAGGTGGCCGTCTTAATGAGTGAGCCATTGAGTCGTTCAGGCCATCCTTAAAAATATTTTGGTTTGCAGTAACAGTAAAAAAAAATTAAAAAAGGGTCGGTAGGTAGGTAAAAATTTTTTTTTTCAAATTTTAATGTAAAAAAAAAAAGTACATTTTTGGTGATGGTGATTACGTAGGTATGAATTTAAACTGACTGGGTCTTCAAGCCGTGCCTTCGGGCGCATAGGCTAATTGCAGGATATATAGACCACAAACAAATTGAAATATTTGTCAAAAACATGTTTATTGCATAAATTTCAGGTGCATTCATTAAGAAAAGGTTCCTACCACCGCTAGCTGTCATTGACTCATAGCTGTCAACCCTCCCTTTTTTTCCTGGGTTTCTCAGGTATTTTAGCTCTTTTCACGCTATCTTCCCATTTTAGTATTTTCCAGTGATATGATATGTATATGTATTCGTATTTTTACGCTCGATTGTGTTGACTCAGAACACGCAACTCTCTGTGTCTCTGAAGTGGCTTGCACTTGTTGCTAAACCAACACATCTGTTGATATAGACTAGTGTATTTGAATATTAAAAATATTTTTTTTTATGAATTAAATTAATTAAGTAGCTATAACCTACTCTTTACTGGTAAATATTACAGTAAACAAACATCACAGACAATGGCAGACCATTTTTTTCAGACGTTAAATTTTTTGTAATATGTATCGTCTCTCAGTTTTTTTAAAGAGACACTGCCCCTCTTTCCTCCTTCTTGGCAGCCTACATTTAGAATAATAGATTTGATTAACATTAATGATGAAAAAGGTTAAAAAATCGTTATTGTTTGGATTGTTTTTCCTGCTGTCGAGCCACAGCCATTCACTAAATCAGTGTTTACCAACCTTTTTTCAGTCATGGCACCCTTTGAAAATGTTCTAATTTTGTGACACCCCCATACATATGTTACACTAGGGGTGTAATTGCTCACGGCTCGGTTTGTATCACGGTTTTAGGTTCACGGTTTCAGTACGGTTTGGTATTTGGTGGTGGTGGCCGAGGAGATTCCCCCCTTCTATATGTAAAGCGCTTTGGGTGTCTAGAAAAGCGCTATAAAAATGTAATGAATTATTGTTATTTGCCATGCTCAGGGAAAGAAAGAACTACTGTCAAATAAAAATAAAGAAAATAAGAACAAAAAACTTAAATACAAGCAGCAGCACAAATAAATACTATTGAGCAAAGATACTAATAAAATAAACAATGCTTTTCAGATTTTTTCAGGTAGGTCTAACATTAGTTTTTAGGTAGAGCAATTGAATTAATAAATCAAATGTAAAATAACTGCACATGCAACTGTTTAAATTAAAGATCAATCCTTTATAAAATTACAAAAGCTATTCAATCAAGAGCAGTGAGTGATGTCCTTATCTTTTGTTTGACAGACAGCAGTAAAGGCTACTGCCCCTTTAAGACCTTATACAGGGATATGCTCGTCTTTCTCGACTGTATACAGTTCACTTAAGGCATCAGACTATGTCTGCTTGGATACTCATCAAGATCGACATGTTGATATACTTTTTGTGTGAGTTTGTCCGTTCAAGCGCAAGACTTAAAATAACTCAATATTTGCGCGCTGATAGACGTGCGCGCGCTTTTGGACGAGCGCACAGAGACAGCTTCTCACACTGCAGTTCTCATTCGCGTCTTCTGGCGAATATACTGCATGGGTGATACTGCATGGGTATAATATACCCATGGGTGATGATGGCGAAAATGACTGGTCATACGGCAGCACTCGCATGCATTGAACACAGTTTACAAAGATAGATCGTTTTGCCCACGTTTTTCTTTTATTATCGCTGTTGTAGTGTAGCCTATCACTGAGGAGCCAGCACGTGTATCCATCGACAGAACCTTACATAAAGCATTATTTTTCAAGTTACAACCAGTGCCGCCGCTCCCACCACGCGCTGCGCGTAGTCGAGCAAAACCATAGACCACACGCTACCCATAGCAACGCGTTATGACAACGATATTTCAGACTGACAGAGACAAGATAAATATGGTTTTTCCGCCATTTGTTACTGTTTTGTACACGTTGTTATATTAATTATAATTCAAATTCTGTTTTATTGGCCACAATATAGTAATGATTAATGTTGAGAGGGGCACTTTTGATTAATTTTCAAAAAGAGCACGGGCTCAAACCCCCAAAGCCCTCCCCTCTGCAGTGCACTTGCCTGGTGTGTGTAACGTGTCCATGCCATGGTACTGACTCCTGTCACACAATGCGGCGAAATCTCCAACAGGGCTTTAATAGTCTAACGTTACAGTGAATGAGAGTATGAGCCGAAACAAATGCACGTGCAGGCCATAGACATCCGTTAACATTAGTGTAAACATAGATGACGTCACGGGTTTTTCTATAAAAGAAAGAACGCAGCCTTCGTATGTAGACCCAAGCAGTTTATATATTTATAATACTTACTAAAATATATTTCATATTATTTTATTACTTTTGTATTAGTTGTTTGAAGAGTAAAAAAAGAAATTGGTCGGTCTTAATGCAAATTTACAACCGGCAAGTCGGTCGGACTAAAAGGAAAAAAATAAAATAATTTGAGTCGGCCCTAAACTGACAGGGTCGGTCGGGTTACGGCAAACAAGAATATTTTTAAGGATGGCCTCATTCAAACGATTCATTCAAACACTGAATCGTTCAGTTGCTGTGAGACGCGTTACGGTTCTGCTGTGAACGATTTTCGCTGCTGAAATAGAACAAACACACTCAATATGGCATCTAAAATGTAAGTGACTAAGTGAATGTTAATGTAATGTTTATGGAACCGTTATATGAAATCAGAGTCACTTTCTGTCGTGATTGTATTCAGGAAACAGCTTAAAT
This sequence comes from Pseudorasbora parva, assembly GCF_024679245.1. Taxonomy (NCBI): domain Eukaryota; kingdom Metazoa; phylum Chordata; class Actinopteri; order Cypriniformes; family Gobionidae; genus Pseudorasbora; species Pseudorasbora parva. Next base: position 31,605,609 of record NC_090176.1, read on the forward strand.
GGCTCTAGTGTTGTAATTTCTCCTCGAGAGGCTGCACGAGTGTCTACAGCGCAAACTTGTTATCGTCATTTCATCATATATTATTATCCACTATCGATCGCCACTTACACTAAATTAATGCACAATCATTCTTGCATTTTGGTGATTCGCTAACGTTAGTTTATTTTTTGTTTTAATCAGGCCCTTGTCCATCGGGCAAGTAAAATTCTCTTTCACTTGTCCCAGACAAGCGTTAATGTCGAGCCCTGAATCAGTTATATTAAAAAAAGTTCTGGCTAATCCAAAAATTATAAATGGCAGTGAATGGCTGCCCAAATTTTGAAGCCCAGAAAAAAGTGCATCTATCCCAGGGCTCGACATTAACGCTTGTGGATTTTTCGAAGGGACAAGTGAAAGAGAATTTTACTTGCCCGATGGACCTGATTAAAACAAAAAATAGCTAGCGAATCACCAAAATGCAAGAATGATTGCATTAATTTAGTGTAAGTGGCGATTGATAGTGGATAATAATATATAATGAACTGACGATAACAAGGTCGCGCTGTTGACACTTGTGCAGCCTCTAGAGAAGACATTACAACACTTGACCTGTTTTCCTGAATACCACCACGACTGAAAATGACACTGACTTCACATGACAGTTCATAGCAAAACAATTAATTAACATTCACTTAAATTAACATTCCCTTAAAGTCACTTACATTTAAGAAGCAATATTTAATGTTTTGTTCTATTTCAGCAGTGAAAATCATTCACAGCAGAACCGCAACAAGTCACAGCAACATGTGTGTTACTGAACGATTCAGCGTTTGAATGAATCGTTTGAATGAACGACTCAATGACTCACTCATTAAAACGGCCACCTGCTACCACCTACTGGAGGTTTGGTTTGATGTTTAAACATTATTGGTCTATCCAAAAATACAAATTTCAAAACATTATTTAATGCAAATTAAACTTTTCAGTGTAAATTATTTAATGTGATTGGTAACAGCCCTTATAGTGTCTTATTTTAAATTAATGTATTGATCAAATTTTACAATATAAAATGAAACCTGAAGCATAGCCTAAATTTAATAAGATTAGAGGGGAAATGCCCTTTATATAAAGTAAAAAATAATAATTAAAAAATTCACAAATATGCAGATTTAAATATGTCAAAGCTGATTGAATACTGGTCAGCATATTGCTTCAGAATAAATTATATTTAAAACACACACACACACACACACACACACACAAAATATCAAACTTTTTTCCGGACAAGCATATGTTCATATGCTTAATGTCAAGCCCTGTATCCATTATAAAAAATAATCCAGAAGAATAATAAAATATTATTTAAATAATAAAGGCTTCTGGCGGACCGCCCTCAATTTACGAAATAAGTGTAATGCCTCTCGAAGTTCAAAAGGTTTACGCCACGTCCGACGTCATCGTCGCGGCAATTACGTTTTTTTTACACCATGTCCGATGCCGTCGCTGCGCCAGTTGCGTTTTTCTTTCCCTCTACATCCGACGACATCGCCGTGCCAGTTACACTTTTTCCGTAACTTTAATACGGAAGGCCGTCGCGCCAGAAGCTACATATTTTACATTATAACTTTTTACATTACAAACCCATCGATTCACATCAGAATGTCTTTATTAACCCCCCTGGAGCCATGTGGATTACTTTTACAATGGATGGATGCACTTTTTTCTGGGCTTAAAAATTTGGACTGCCATTCACTGCCATTTATAATGCTTTAGATTTTTTTTTAAATATAACTCCGATTGTATTAGTCTGGAATACACCTAGTATGGCTTGAGGGTGAGTAAATCATGAGGTAATTTTCCTTTTTGGGTGAACTTACCCTTTAATAGTTATTTATTTTACCTGTATCGATTCAAACACACATTTAATAATTTTCAAGGAGTTTCATGAAACTTATCTGTATCTGATGGCGATCTGAGAGAGAGACCATGCAGTGAAGCGAGATGTAGTTTCATCCGATCCATAAACCAGTTCAGTTTCTTGTCAAGGAGCAATAGATAAAAACATTAAAAAAAATAAAATAAAAACATTTTATAGGCTTATTGACAACATGTTGCAATGTTTACACTGTACAATGACTCAATGTGATTTAATTAGGGCTGAATACTTCATTTCACAATTTGATATTATTTAAATTCATAAAGTTAATATTTACCAGAAATTGCAGCAAATATAGTGAAACTGCTGTCCACCTCCAACCATTCGAACAAATAGACGGCGCGAGTTGTTGAGAGCTCCATGAACCCCGCGAGGTAAAAGCGTGTAACGTTAGGAACTCTGTATTTCAACGGCTCTGGGAGCACAACACACACACACACACACACACACACACACAAATATAATTATAAAACAATATAATGTCATAAATACACTTTGTAGATGAGGTTAAACACGTAACTTACTTTGTTATCTTGGTTAAAAGTAAACTCCATGTCTGCACTGCACGGTGAGTCATGTCCCCTGAGAGAAAAATGTTGGCTCGTTTAAACGCGCACAGCATATAAGTTACATATTGGTATAAATCAATAAATTATGAAAAACAAATGGTAAATGAGATAAAACACTTACTTTATAATATTTCCCTGTAAAAAAGTTCTCTCGCCTCAGTCGCCTGTTTCTATCCACCGCTCTGCACCGCGAGTCAAAGAAGATATCTCTAAGTTTAGGTGCGCACGGACACACACACACACACACATACCATCCTACCACAATATAATGTTATAAACTTCATACTGTTAATGAGATAAAACACTATGCCGGTGTAAACACTACTCATTTGCTCAGCATTGCGATTGAAGGGAAATGGCGTCTGGTCTGTCAGTCGGTGGGGGAGGGGATACGGGGGCGCGCGCATACAGCACGTGCATTTCCTGGATTAACATAATTATCCTCTCCGCCAGATGGCGCTGTTTTCACTAGCCGTGTTAATACAAAAACTCTTTACTCATTGACTCCTTGAATTAAGACTTGCCCTGCGTCCCAATTCGCATACTATCCATCCTAAATAGTATACGAAAATAGAATTAGTATGTCCCAAATCGTAGTATGGTGAAAAGAGTATTCCAAAGATTCCCGGATGGTTTACTATTTCCGGTCCGAATTCACAGTATGGATCGATGGGCACTCTAACGGCTGATATTGCCCACAACCCATTGCGAGTTGGACGAGGATTCGATTAGAACTACAAACGCGGATAAAAAGCGTTAAAAAACTACAAACATGACGGATGTGCGAGTTCGACGGTTAAGTAGAGAAGTTTAGATAAAGGGGTTTGAGTGACCCTATCAATATTTAACCTGACAAAAATATATTTATTCAGTGTTGTCCACATTATATTTCACCTGCAGCAGCATTGTGAACTTTTGTAATGACATGTTTGGCCATTAACTTTTAAATGCATCATTATATTCAAACTGCAAACACATGAGGAGAGTCTCTGCATTAAAGACCCACAAATGGCAGATTAACGAGCGGCTACATTTCTCTCCGATACGGTAGGAGATTAAACTGAATGTGGAGGATTTGAATTGTGACGAATCTGACGATGATTGACAGGGCAGATAAACGGTGACGGGATGCACGTAACTAAGCGACAGAGTCTGTTAAAGATGGCGAAGTAGTATGTCCCGAAGCTTGCATACTTTTCTGCTACACACTCAAAAGTATATACTTTTTCTTCACAAAAAGAGTACATACTTTTAGGACGTAGTATAAGTAGGCGAATTGGGACGCAGCATTGGTTTATATGGTGTGGAATGGTACGTATTAAATACGGTAAGTTAAATAAATGTGCTCATATCTATATAATTAGAGTGTTGTATATAAATCAGCTGCACATAGTAGATTAAGTTTAGTTTACTGTAGTTAAATAAATAGACTAAAGTATAATTGGAGTAAAATCCAGAACAGTTCAACTTATGTTTTTAAGTTAAAACAACAATTATACTTGTTCATTCAACAGAAAAACTAGTTTAGTTATTTCAACATATGTTTTTGAGTTAAAACAACAATTATACTTGTTCACTTAACTTTCAGTCTAGTTGAGGACAAGAAAACTTAAAATGCCTTGTTGTCTGGACAATCTAGTTATCTCTACTGAAAAAAATTTGTTGAAATAACAAAATCGCAAAAAATTTTTTTACAGTGTACAGTGAAATATTGTTTTTAATAAATTAACCTGGTAAACATACCCTGTGTCAGAATATGCACACTTCCCTACAAAATAAGCAACAAGCAGTATGTGTGGTGATTTAAATGTATAAATACTCAGTATTCAGTGTACAGTTGTGAACTCTTTGGTAAGATTCTTAATTGTGAAGTAATTCATAATGTAATGCAGAGAGAAATAAGAAGTGATCTAACAAAACGTTTTGAGCACTGTGATCAGTTCTTTTGAAATGTTATATAACCATAGTTACTAAAACCATAGTTTTTTCGCTTAACAGTACAACAATGCCAACATGGTGCACTGTGTATTTATATTGTTATATTATATTGCGTACCAGAGTTGTTATTGTTAGCTAAAACTAAAGATATTTAAAATGTTTTTCAGTTAATGAAATAAAATAGAATATAAATGTTTAAGGGGGAAAAATACTTAAAATTTAAAATAAACTAAAGGTGGGGGGCCAGATTCAGACTACCTTGCCTTACATTAAATATCAATATATTGAATATGTTCATATAAAGTAAAAACATATATGAAATCTATTAGAAATTGGAACAATTCCATATATTACAAATATATACCATATAAATATACAGCGATCAGGCATAACATTATTATGACTGACAGGTGAAGTAATAACACTGAGTATCTCATCATTATGGCACCCATTAGTGGGTGGGATATATTAGGCAGCAAGTGAACATTTTGTCCTCAAAGTTTGTCCACTAATGTGTTAAGCAGGAAAAATGGGTAAGCGTAAGGATTTGAGCAAGTTTGACAAGGGCTAAATTGTGATGGCAGTGGTCAATATCTATCAAAAGTGTTCCAAGGAACAGTGTTGAACCGGCGTCAGGGTCATGGGCAGCCAAGGCTCAGTGATGCACGTGGGGAGCGAAAGCTAGCCCGTGTGGTCTGATCAAACAGATAAGCAACTGTAACTCAAATTGTTCAAGAAGTTAAAGCTGGTTCTGATAGACACAGTGCATCACAGTTTGTTGTGTATGGGACTGCATAGCTTCAGACCAGTCAGGGTGCCCATGCTGACCCCTGTCCACCAAAAGTGCACGCAGTGCAGGCACGTGAGCATCAGTACTGCACCACAGAGCAATGAAAGAAGGTGGTCTGCACGGTCTGATGAATCATGTTTTATTTTACATCACATGGCTGCGTGTGCAACACAATATACACACTATGTCCACGTTGGACATCCAAACATATGCTCCAATTACTTTTCAATCTGTGGCAATAGAAAAGCATCTTTTCTGGTTTTTGTAATTAACTGCCGATAATCCATGCACATTCAAAGACCCCCATCTTTCTTCTGTACTACGGTTTGAGACAAATAAGGCTACTACTTTCCCTAATTATTTGGCTATCTAACAGTTATTTAATGTGAGCTCTCACTACCTCATATAGTGAAGGGTGAATCTGGCGATAGGGCTGGGGGACTGGAATTTCATTCAAAAGAGGGATTTCATGAGGAAGCAATGCTGGAGAGAGAGGGAGATTGGATCAGGAAAGGTTAACAAGATAGGACTCAAAACTCAAGTCGCCCAAAGTGCAACAACACTATATGTCAGTGTGATGTCCACAAAGCTATCGCGGGAAGACCTGCCATAATCAGTTTTGTAAATATTAGAACCTCATTGTGTAAGAAATATGGGGGGAATGTTTCCCCTCCCCAGGATGAAAGATGTTAATGTAGCTTTAAATATACTGATTCTATTCAGTGTGTATGGAGCTTAACCAGCATCGGTTTAAAGATTTATTTAACTTTTATAATGATACGACATGTTGGAAGGAAGCGAAGTTGGAGTGAGAGAAGGGGGCTTAACCAGCATGAGTTTGATAAATATCAAGAACTATCAAGACTGAAATAACCCGTTACAACCGAGGTATGCAGCAAAGCATTTGTGAAGCCACAACACGCACAACCTTGAGGCGGATGGGCTTCAACAGCAGAAGACCCCACCGGGTACCACTCATCTTAAAAAGAAGCTACAATTTGCACGAGCTCACCAAAATTGAGTTGAAGTTGAAGACTGGACAAATGTTGCCTGGTCTGATGAGTCTCGATATCTGTTGAGACATTCAGATGGTAGAGTCAGAATTTGGTGAACAGAATGAGAAAATGGATCCATCATTCCTTGTTACCATTGTGCAGGCTGGTGGTGGTGGTGTAATGGTGTGGGGGATGTTTTCTTGGCACATTTTAGGTCCCTTAGTGCCAATTGGGCATCGTTAAAATGCCACAGCTTACCTGAGCATTGTTTCTGACCATGTCCATTCCTTTATAACCATCATCCTCTGATGGCTACTTCCAGCTATGGGTGTGCAATATATATCGTCTGCGATAATATTTTAATTGTGGTTTTTACAATGTGCGATCTGACATTATCAAGTATTCCTCACACACACACACCCAGAGAATGTGCATCAAAACATTATTTATGCATTACTACAGGTTATTTGTCACCTCTAAGCTCATTAAACAGTCTGTGTAAATGCCACTTCAAATGCAGCTTGTTTCCTCTCCATTGCAAAGATTAATTTTGTTGATACTCACTTAATTTGATTGGTAACAGTGTGTTGTACCTATTGTGTCTTATTACAATTGAATCTGATTATATTTATGAAATTAACACAAAAGATGATGCATCCATATAATTAAGTAATAAAAATACATTTAAACTTTTTGGAAAAGATGATATCTGTCACTGCTGTCAACTGACCACCACACAGAATATGAAGAATATCAAAAACTTTAGGAGTTAGCTGATCACCAGCACCAAGGTAGCATTACAATAACACACTCAGCAAAATATTGTCTAATCATCGTTATCGTTAGAAAATCCCAGAAAATATCGAGATATTATTTTGTGTCAATATCACACACCCCTACTTCCAGCAGGATAATACACCATGTCACAAAGCTTGAATCATTTCAAATTGGTTTCTTGAACATGAGTTCACTGTACTAAAATGGCCACCACAATCGCCAGATCTCAACCCAATAGAGCATATTTGGGATGTGGTGGAACGGGAGCTTCATGCCCTAGATGTGCATCCCACATAGCATAATGATTGGTGGAGTTTCCTAAAAATCCTTTAAGTGAGTGTGTATATATATGTGTGTGTGTGTGTGCATTATTAATACCAAGATAGCCCTGCTGTATACAAAGAGAATGTACTTTACCAATACTTGAAGTTACATAGCTAAATTCAGAACTATTAAAGTACTACACTGCACACACTACCATAATTGGAGGAAATATGAAAAATAATGACTTCAATGACAACAGATTTCACAAATATTCCATTCATAATGCCAAAGCCAAATGCTATTGATTCAATATGGCCATATTGCTTAAAATAAAGGCAGGTGTTGCTTTTGTCACAATGTTCAGTTTTCATGGAGTCTAAAGTCTACTGTACTGTAGCTGAATATAAAAATAGGGCTTGTTTATTAAACACCCAAAACATTTCATCTTTGATCAACTGACTTGCTAGTACAAATAAAATGCTCATATAAACATTTAAAATGTTCACATATGACATGAATACATCCAAGAGACATTTTAAGTGACAGCGTTGTTAGAATCTGTATTGCGAACATACAGTAATAGTGCAATTACAGTGTGGCATTGTGGACATACATACAGCAAAAGAGAAATATACACATTCATACTGGCCGTGAGATTTCAGGAGACTAACTATTCAGTGAATGTATGCGCTACACCATGTACCAGTTGAGCATATGTCATGCCAATAACTACAGTACACAACGATTCTCATTCCTTGTTCCCTCTAAATTCATATAAGGACAGTAATCGTTCCCTTTTCAGATTTAAATTAAATAAGGTCTCTTTTATGGTGACATTTTATACATATCAAGCTCTAGAATAACTGGTGTCTTTTAACGGAAAGTAACATAATGCTTAAACTATCAGACACCTGCAGCAATAATACACACTACAGCAAATCAACAAACTAATCCAGCATAGATTTCTCTAGACTTCAACAGTATGACACAACGTTCTTTTCAAAATACAGCATTGTTTCTATAAATTTAATTTTTTGACAGCCTTCGTACCAGAAGAGCACTAATATTTGAGAATCAGTTTTGATTCTTTAGCTGTTCTCTTAGCAAACTGTTGGCGCCTGTCCCTTTGGTTGTTCAGGTGGTTGATCTTTTAGTACGTTTAGACCAGAGTTGGAAGTGTGGCTTGGAGGCCAGTGGTCCACAGAGGTGGAGAGGCTGAGGGCAGAAGGGAGGAGACTGTCCAGCTCTTGTCTTTGTCCCGTCTCAAGCAACCACTCATGAAACTTCTGCTCCACTAAGGCCTGAAACTGCCGCCTCTGAATCCTTCAAGACAACAAAGCAGCAACAATTGCAGCACTACTGAATGTCTCAAAAGTACAAACTTATTGGCCAGGTTATTATTATGGGGTTACATTACAATTTCATGTCCGATTTAAAAATGCTAATAATGCTAGGACTTATCTTGAACTATGATTAATATATTAATCAAAATAAATATTGACTAGCGTGATGCCACAGATCTAGAATGCATTAAAATTTGACAAATCTGTTTACATGGCATGTACCACAATGTCTGTTTCTGCCCAAAATGTGGGTTTATCACAAACAGTGATGCCAGTAAAGTGTTACTTAGTAATGCGTTACTTTAATCTGACTACTTTTTTCCAGTAACAATTAATGCATTACTATTTCCAAACCAGTAGTCAGATTAAATTAACTTATCCAAGTCATTGTGAGTTACTATTTTAGCCATCCTTCCTTCTTGCATCTCGGCAAGAGTATTTTTTCAGGAAATAATTTTTAATTTTAATTTAAAATTTCAGGAGATACATTATTGACGTTACTGTTAAAAATGCACTTCCAAAAAACAGTGTTGGCAAAAACGGTTGTCATTTCTATGTTGAGGCGGCAGGGGTGTTGATGGCAACTGCTGAATGTAACTAATAAAGTAACTTGTAATCTTAGTCACTTTTAAAATCAAGTAATCTGTGACATAACCAAGTTACTTTTTAGAGGAGTAATCAGATTACTTTTTCAAAGTAACTGTGGCAACACTGATCATAAATCCTATGCCCATGTGTACTCTACTTCTACTTCTAGCCTTAAAAGGAAAAGAAAAGTGGACTCACTTGTTCAAGTGTGCTTCCTTCACAGTCTTCTGCCATTCCTCTATCACCTTCTCTCTGCCCTCCACAGCCTTCTGGTAGTCTGCTGGCAGGTCCCAAGGAAACTCACAGTTATCCCCCTCCATTTGGAAGGGTATCACCAGCGGATAAAACTCAGAGGAAGGCTGGATGCGGTAACAGCTCGTGTCTGAAGTGGAACCCTCCGCTCCAAACAGCAGTGGCTGGTCCCATAAATTGGGAACTACTGCTAGGCCCACACTAGCCATGTGGTCCTCTAAAGTGGGGTAATGTGTGTGGAAGGGACCCAGAGTGAGAGACACATTTCCAGGAAGGAGAAGGGGTCGTGTGGGGGTGAGGGCATGGATTGTGCAGTGAAAGGAGCCGCCTATAGTCAGACGGCCGGCCACACACACCACACGAACGTTCTCGCAGCTCTGAATGTGGACACTGGTCCCCACAGGGCCAAGCACCACTGTACTGTTTCTGCACTTATCCAAGGTCACAGACCTGTAAGATAAAGACTTGGTTTTTGTACGGATGTTGTTGACACAGTACTAAAACACAACAAAAACGACTAATTGACATCAGACTGATCAGCATTTTTTTTTTACTGTAAGTCCAGGTTAGGTAAAGAGTTTGAGAAGTTGTACAACAACTGATTTTTATTTGGATGTTTTATTCCATGTCAGCATCTAAGGCCTGATATTTTTTTGGCCTATATAAACAAACAAATAAATAACCATATTTTAAAGGAGACATAGGGTACTGCAAATGGTCTGCAAAACATCGTACCTAGGTGTTTATTAAGAAGTTACATTAACACTTCAAATCCATATTAATAGTGCTTGACTTGAACTATCTTTAAAAAATAAAAATAAAAAGTTAATAAATAAAATAAATAAATATATTGGAAAAAATCTGTGCTGAAAGGTAATAACTCCAAGCAGTTTATGAGTTCAAAAAATAAATGCATTACATACATAAACATTAACTATATAGACAGTGAACTAATTACTGTATTAGTGCTTTTTTATTTTAATAAAGTGATTCCTCACCGCAGAGGAGAAAGAAGGTAGATGAAAGCCTCACTGCAGCGGTGGAGTTTGATGTTGGCATCATTCAGCTTTTCAGAGTCTTTGGCCAACGTCTGTTTGCAAACCTGCGACATGAGCATCAGTCGACTTCCTAGAGGAGCCATGTGGGTGTTTCTTAATATTTTGGCTTTCTTCAAGGTGCCCTCTACTATAAAACAAAATATGAAGATTTAGTGATGCTACTCATTATGTTCATTCAATTGTAATAATCCATAATTTCAAGCTAAAGTCAGGCTGTTTTTGATTTGTTTTGTTTTTTTGCTACTGTGCCTTTAGCATTTCTGTGTAAAAGACATCTTCAAGTTTACCTTGCACAGCCCATGCCAGTTTCTTGGCTGACTGTGAGAAGGTGGAGATGCCAAATGGGTTGAGGCAGAGAGAATGATGAAGAAACCCCTGGAACTGCTGCAAAGAGTAGCAGCGGCTAAATTTGGAGAATCCCGCCTGGGACTGCAGCGCTGAGCGGCTGAGGAGCTTGTGGATTGGATGCACTGTACGGCTGTTGCTCACAGAACCTTCCAGCAGCAGACTGAGGCTCTCTATGGCCTCTGAAGTGAGCTGGCTGTCACGCAGAACCTGTCCCGAACTGCTCAGCTGCCCTGGCTCCACTAGCAACTCCAAGAGCTCAGCCAAGTGTGTCTGGATGAAAGTAAGATGAGCCTGGTCGTCCCAGTTCTGATAAAACAGAATGAATAAATTAAAAATTGCAAAAATTACACCAAAAACATTTAAGATACATGTATTATGGAAATGTTGGAAAAGAAGATGCTGAAAGCTGTTAAGAATAAAAAGAAGAAATAAATAAAGCACATTACAAAAATTGGTCATTATTCTGGAAGCAACAGTTGTGCAATACCATTTAAAGATATGTATTATATAGCCCATTGTATAAATTATTAAAAAAATAAACCAGCCAGCTTTATGCTTACATCATGTAAATAAGAGGGTGTATTAACATATTCCTGCTGATATACCCATTTGACTCAAATTGAGATAAAATGCAAGACAGAAAACCATTTCAACTACAACTATTTCCCATTTTTAAACAGGAGGTTTAAAAATCAAATAGGGCTTATGCCATCATTGTTGAAAAGTAATTAGTTGGTGAAATGGACTTGTTTTTTTCATGGACATGAAGTTATCATGAGCATTGTAATGTTTAAAACAGATGTCTTAAATGTCAGTAGACCGGAAAGATTTTAAAACAAGCAGTTCATTCATAATTACTATGGAGATACAAATCGGAAGACACAAGACAACATAAAAATATTTTATGTTTATTAAAAAAATGTTAACACATTTTATATGACATTGTCTTCCAATAATTCAACAAGTGCTTTTTCAGGAATATTGCTATTTTTAAGGGTTTTCCAGGCCTTAAATTTCAAAAAGTCAAATTGAAGTAAGATACATTACATGTTCAGAATAACCCTGAAAAGAACAGCATTTATATACACCCATCAGATGACTGGGTCAGAGCATCTCCAAAACTGCAGCTCTTGTGGAGAGTTCCTGGCCAGTAGTGGTCAGAATCTATCAAAAGTCATCCAAGGAAGGAACAGTGATGAACCAGCAACAGGGTCATGGGCGGCCAAGGCTGATTGATGCATGTAGGGAGCAAAGGCTGACCCATGTGGTCCAAACAAAGAGCTACTGTAGTTCAAATAGCTCAAGAAGTTAATTCCAGTTCTGATATAAATGTATCAGATTACACAGTGCATCGCAATTTGTTGCGTATGGGACTGCATAACCACAGACCAGTAAGGGTGCCCATGCTGACCCCTGTCCACCGCCTATAGCGGCAACAGTGGAAATGTAAGCATCCGTGTGCATCACTTACCTGGGGAACACATGGCACCAGGATGCACTACTATGGGAAGAAGCCAAGTCGGTGGACGCAGTGTGATGCTTTGGGCAATGTTCTGCTGAAAAAACCTTGGGTCCTGCCATCCATGTGTCTGTTACTTTGACATGTACCACCTATCTAAGCACTGTTGTGTACCATGTACAACCTTTCATTGAAACGGTATGGTGGCTGTGGCCTCTTTCAGCAGGATAATGTGCCCTGCCACAAAACAAAACTAGTTCAGGAATGGTTTGAGGAGCACAACAATGAGTTTGAGGTGTTGACTTGGGCTCCAAATTCCCCTGATCTCAATCAAATCAAGTATCTGTGGGATGTCCTGAACAAACAAGCCCAATCCATGGAGGCCCCTTGCAACTTACAGGACTTAAAGGGTCTGATGCTAACATTTTGGTGTCAGATACCACAGCACACTGTCAGTCCTTGCCTTGACGGGTCAGGGCTGTTTTAGCAGCAAAAGGGGCACCAACACAATATTAGGAGTATATCTTTACTTTCACTTTTGATCAATTTAATGCATCCTTGCTGAATAAAAGAATGTATTAAAAATTACTTAAACTAATATGCTAAATGGTAGTGAACAAAATTCTGTCCTTAAAATAATGCCAATTTAAATAATACATTAATGCTTTTAAAATAAGAATTTCCTTCCTTCCTCCCTTCCTTCTTTCTTTCTTTCTCTTTTTTATTTATTTTTTACTTATGGTGAAATATGATTAATGTTTTCCTACAATTCACCCACACACCTTATTTTGGGAGCTTATTTTGGTCTCTCTCTCAGAGGAGGAAGAGGGAGATCGCGATCTAGGACTTGGCCACTCTTCCCCGATCAGTGATGTGCGTAGAGAGATTCGGTTCAGTTGCTGTAGATACAGGAAGAGTAGAAACTGCAGAGTGTCTACCGACAGCTAAAGAAAGACAAAGAGAAAAGCATTAGGTACAGCAAATCTGCAATACTGTCTAACAGCACTACAACACTTTGTTATTACCTTACAACGCTGTCTGTCAAGTTCCTTAGGACTGTGGCATTGAGATAGAGCTTCTGCCCACTCTAATCTCTGCTCTGCAGAACGAAGCATCAACAGATCAAAAGTTTCAAAATACAGCCAGGCAAGCTCCTCTGCCAGCTGCAGTTTGCCACAAGCAATGTGTCGCCACATGTGCCAGCCGAGTCTGGGGAAACAACCATCCCGTGTCCGGACGTAACTCGCCATCTTGCGCAGATAATGCATGCTGAATTTGCTCGGAGGTGTGGTGGGAAGCACCCCGATCATGAAGGGCTCCAGACGTGGCCATACACATGCTGTGTATTTTTCCATTGCTATAGAAGAAAATGTACAAATAGCACATGTTAATGCCAATAATAATCTGAATGTTAAGAGATAATCAAAGTTGTTTAGAGTTGGTAACGATACAACTTAAAAGTCAAGGTAGAAATGTCCTAACCACTCTGATAGATCTATAGAAGGTAATGTATGTTTGCCTATACACTGTAAAAAAATATTTTAAAAATAAGTTACCTGGTTGGTATATGAATGAATGTTTAGTTCATTGAAATTAAAAATTTGAGTTAATACAATGAACATTTTAAAGAATCAACAACATTTATTAAGATATTATTAAACTATTTTGTAAGTATATTTGGGTAATTGTGTTTTATTTATGATGCAGTGAAACATGGCAAATTGTGATATTTTCATTATTTATCACATCTTTTATGTGGCTCAGATTTGTGGTTTCTATTTATTAAACTCATTTCCTTCATTGTATCAACTCAAAATTCAGTATTACTCGAAATTAAGGCAAGCAGGTTACTTAGTTAAACCAACAATATATTTTTTACAGTATGCTGTAGGCTCTAATCACTTTTTAAAATGAGTTTACTATTGTGTAAACCATTACAATAAAACTTAAAATAATGTAAAGTGACAAATATTTGATTTAGAGTAACTTATTTAATGTCATTTTATTGTATGAATGGGAAACGGTCTCATTAACATTAACAAGTGTAATAAGAGATGCCTTATCTTTTATCAATTCTATTGTGATTTTAGTGTATTATTATATCAAATCCACTTAAAGCAATATTCTTCTTAATTAACGTTAAATGATAATTTATACAATAGAAAAAAGGTTTTCCTCACTAATCAATATTTAGTTTAAAACGTCACTCACAGCACATGTAACCGTACAAATATTAATACAAATACGTGCATTACCAGTAATACTCTTTGTAATATAAACTTTACTCTTGATGTCAATATTCGGACCAAACAGAAGTTTGAAGCAAGCCAACTTGAAGAAAAGTTTAGGAACCTCTTTTTCAAAACTAACTTACACCAACACAGTGACAATCGACTTCGCTTTCACTCTCCTTACCTGACCATTGAACGTTTTACGGCTTCAAAAATCGGTCATCTTTGTTTCAACGGGTAAAATATACATAAACATATCTAAATATATATTTAAAGTGAAATGCTCTCCGATGCTGTCGACAGTGTCGCGCGCGCGACCCGATACCAAACGGAGGAGCCTCGCGAACGCGCGCTCCTGTGCCGCTCAAAACGTAATTGTTTTCATCTTTTTATTTACTCCACCATTATTTGATGTCTAGACGCTCCCCAATCCGTCATTTTAGGATAATGAATTAGTTCAAGTCTAATAAACATGTAACACCTCTACAGCAATATTATCTCTTAGAAAACAAACAACGATAAAACAGAAAAACTCTTCCTGAGCGGTTGCCATGTCTGCGTCACCACGTGACGTAACACAAATAGTTCTGTTTGGGAGTCCGACTGCATTTCAATGTAAAAGTCATTTGATGTATTTAAAAAAAACTGAACTTTTTTGCTAGCACCGTGTAAGGATTATAGAATATAATTACTTGGTATTATTGATTACGACGATCAAACAATATTTGGTGTCATTGATTAATCTTGAATTATTTGTTAATAATATGAAATATTTCTGACCAAAGTACAAAGTAAGCCTTCAGTTAGATGTCCATCTCCAAATTTCAAAATAAGAGTTAATCAATTTAGTTTAATTTAAGAGACATTCAACTATTTATCTTATTTGTTTTAGGCCTAAATAGCCTAAATAACTGTAACCTAAATACATGTTTACATTTCGAAATATTTTCTTATAAACGAAATAAACGGTAAATGCCTACATAAGAACTATATAAGAAAGTATGGACTTTCATACAGTTTTACATCAAGTGTAGTCATTGCAAACGAGAAACAATGTTAACATTATTTTAAGATGGCCCATACATTATTACTTATACGTACAGGAATTTAAACAGAAATATATCCCTCCAGTTTGAGGTTCTATTTTTTGTATGGCTCACTGCGCATGCGCAGATGTGCAGGAAGTGCTCGCAGACCGATAACCAGCTGATAGATCAACAACCGAACAGCCACCTCTAAAACAGCCGCGACTGGCAACAACAGGTACATATCACTAATGTCGGTAATTTTATATCACTCTATGTGTCTAAAAGATATGTAATTATTTTGTAAATTGATGTTCATGGCCCCTCTTGGCCCGCTTCGCCTGGATCGAGACGAGTCACGTTAATGGTCAGAGTCTATACTGCGCCTCTAATGCATCACATCAGGCTCATTCACCTGACAGTCAGAGTTATGGATTAGATCACGTACACATACACCTTATTAATACCGTTATGAATTAGATCAGTAGACATACACCTGATTATTACAGTTATGCGTTACATCAGTATGCGTACATTAATGTTATTAATCAGTTCAATAGACTTAACCTGATGGTTAGAGTTTTTAATCAGATCAATTGACATAGGCCTGACTAATAATTGTATTAATCAGATCAATATACATTCACCTTCGTATTAGAGTAAATAAAGAAAAAGTTCACCTCAAAATTAAAATGATCCCATAATTTAATCAACCTTAAGCCACCCCAGATGTTTATGACTTCTTCTTTCAGCTGAATAGTCAGTTATATTAGGCCTACAAAATATGTCTATAATATCTTGAAACCCAACTCTCTCGTGTACAGATGCTTCAAAAAAAAAAAACCACAGGTACTATTCAATGCCATTACAAAGCTGGGAAGAGCCAGGGTACAATTTAATAATAAAAAAATATATTCTGATTGTGTTCAGTCATATAAACTTAGGATGGCTTGAGTGTGAATAAATTATGGGATCATTTAAGTTTTTGAGTGAACTATTCCTTTAATCAGATCAATAGACGCACAACCAAATTATTAGAGTTATTAATTAGATACAATACATATACATGAGATGTGTATTAGACATGTTAGAACAATATAGGTTTTGATAGAGAGTTAAAGGTTTTGCATCATTTAAAGGTTTTGCATCATGCAAAATCCATCTGTGCATAAACATTAGTGCAAATGATGGTAACTTACAATTAAGTAAATGTAAAGTATATGTAAATAAAATGTATTACAAACGCATGATCAATATAACTGTGTAATTACAATCAGCTCATCAAAGAAGATGTATGTTATTAAGTTCACATTGACCACAGCTGACACTTTGTTTAAAGCCTTTATATTGCTGTATGACAGTGGTATTCAAAACGGCCGACTGACTTGTTTCCATCCAAAACGGGGGACATATTTGGGCCATACAGTTTGTACAGTTTAAAAAGTGAGCAGCACATAAAAACAATGGAGCGGTTTACATCACAAGCATTAAGGGTTGTTTATGGTGATAATTTGGATAATTTAAACACTCCGTGCTTGTTGCTTTTCTCTCCCGCTAAAGATTTAAGACACCACATTAAAGGGTTAGTTCATCCACAAAAAAACATGAGATTTACTCACCCTCAAGCCAGGTGTATTTCTTTTTTCAGACAAATACAGCTAGAGCTATATTGAATAATGTCCTTGTTCTTTCAAGCTTTATAATAGAAGTGAATAGAGGATTTCGAAAACCCCCCAAAATGCATCCATCCATCATAAAAGAAGCAAAGTGATGCGTTTGTGTAAGAAAAATATCCATATTTAAATCTTTCAAAACTAAAATAACTAGCTTCTGGTAGATGACCTATGCAAGTCGGCTTGCACCAAAGAAGTAAAGCGTAACCCCTGATGGGATGTATGTAACGGTTGTTTTAGTAACAGCAGAAACTCGGTGAGCAGCAAATGCAGTTATTTTTATCTGAGCATTTAACTAAACAAAGTTTGTGGAAAGTTTGCGCCTTTTAGACATTTGTTTTCACACATTTTGCAGTATTATCAGCATATTAAGAACATTTCATAATAAACAATGTTAGAATTTGGAGATAGACAAAAAAAACTTTAGTTAACTTTTTGTGCACATGATGAGAATTTTGATTATTAGATATAGTGTACATTGTTTGTTTTTAGTAGTTTATTACTTAGAGCAAAATATAAAAATGGTCCATACTTTTCTTAAGAGGTAAGCTTTGCACCTGTTTGTTTTCTCAGTCACTAGACCTTATATGTGCCATACACCTAAGTGTCTAAATATAAAAATAAGTAATAATAGCCTGATAAAACATCCAATTTTACTGTTTTATATTCATATCCAGTATTTGGAGGAAAATATTATTCAGTTTTTTTTTTATTGGTATAAATACTTAGATACCACTGCTTTGGCTATTGGGGCATGCTTCAACCTATGTATTTGAAATGTTAAGCTATAAATATTTGCACTGCATAGTGATACTGATGCAAACTTCGAGAGCAAGAACAGCACATGACCAAGAAACCACAAAGAGGAGATAGTTTCTGGTGGTTTCCTACCTGCTCAACATCTAGATCAATGATAATTGCTTCTTTTGACATCCATTCCAAGTGCCATGTGCAACAATAAAAGTGCAATAAAATTCATACTTGGGGCAAAACACTGTATTTGGAATGTATCAGAGACTATATTTCAAAAACCAGAAATTGTCACTAAGATGCTAAAATAAAGGCGGTGAAAGTTGATTTACTTCATGTCATGGCCATCAAGTTAATCTTGAAGTTAAATCTTGAGGTTAGATACTTGCCCCCTTGATTTTTACAGACATATTTAAGATGTTGAACTAGAAATATTATGTATGGCACTTGCCATGAGGATGTTAGGCAATGCAGTCTTAAGAAATGTTGCTTTACTCCTCAGCTTCCCTATTTCTAATGAGAACTGATTCACCGCTCATGTCTGTAGTAGAGCATCTGTGGTCCTCCTGACTGCTGACTTAAAAAATTGTTATAAAGTTGTGTTCGGAAGGAGACGACAACCTGTTCTCTCACTTCTTTTTTTTATTTTGACTTTATTTGTTTAGTTCAGTTTTGCTATAACTATTGAGGTTTTTAGGCCATAGTTACAGTTGCCATAATCATATATGATATACATGGACAAATAATTTACTGCAATAGCCTATAAAACAATCGAATGGTGACTTTAGGGACAGTTCACCAATTTTTTTAATTCTGTCATAATTTACTTTAAAAGAAAACACAAATCTCAGTATTTTTTATTTTATTTCTTGCAATGACCTTTAATTTCCAGGGAGTTAAATAACCAGAGCATTTAGTTGTACTTCCTCTTCCACTACCCATTCCAGTTACGTTCTGCTCTCACTGTTGTTTGTTTTTTAGCGTCACAGTCTGACCGCTGCCGTCACAGCCTAAAAAGAAGTCTCCAGTACTTCAAAAAACTGAGTCCACTGCTTTGAGTTGCTACTTTCAGAGACGCCATCAGGGAGGACGGCCACCCTTCCTACATCATGAGCACCCGCGGGACCGGCAGGACCAATGGAAGCCTACCGCAGACCAAGATCTGCCAGTTCAAACTGGTGCTGCTGGGAGATATGGCCGTCGGCAAGTCCAGCCTGGTGCTGCGCTTTGTTAAGGGCCAGTTTGATGAGTTTCAGGAGACCACCATTGGAGGTGAGATAGAACTGATCTTTAGGAAAAATTGGGTTTGTTTAAAGGTGGGGTAAGTGCTTTCTGGTAACCGTTGTTGTTTTTTCAAATCACCAAAACAAACATGCCCCTACCCCCAAAAGAGTCTCTGCTCTATTTTAATAGCTCCTCCCCACTCATACGTATTCCAGGCAACGACTGTGGCAGATCTGTGCGTTACAAATCCAGGTTGAATATTCAATAAAAAAGTCACCCCTTCCATCACAAAAACACATACCGTTCTTATGAACAACTTGATAGTACACAAGCATGACAATCCAACTAATGAACATTACAATTATGACAAGATTAGAGTTACAGCGATCACAAAATCACAAAACCTTTCTCATAACAACTCGATATGATAGTACACGAGCATGATAGTCTAGCTAACAAACATATTACAATTATTACAAGATTAGAATTATAGCGATCACAAAAACACAAACCGTTCTCATGACAACTCGATAGTACACGAGCATGATAGTCCAATTAACGACATATTACAATTATGACCGGATAAGGGTTATATAGATTATGAAAAGAGGAAACAAACATACATTAGGACTATTTTACTTGTGGGACACATTTTGTGAGCTAACGCTTGAAACAGACAGTGAGGAAATTTAGCTGCTCCATACGGTGTGGAAATGAACGGTTCTTTATCATCGCTGAAGTAAGCGACAATGCGATCGCAAATGGACAAACAAGCGAACATAACACACGAGCATATTCAAGCAAAAGCCAGCATATATTAGTTATTGGCTAATGTCCGTTATGTGTGTCTTGTGTTTTGAATAATGACATGCACTGAGCATTCTTCTGACCATCAATATTTCCTGCACCTGCTGATTGGCTACAAGTTTTTTATTGCACTCGGCCGGAGTTTATTTCAAAACGTACCCACGTACCACGTTTATTTCACGTACCCCACCTTTTAGCGCTTTTTTGTTTTGTTTTGTGTTTAAAAACTAATATAAAAGATAATTGCATGAATAATTAAATGTTGCATATTGCAGGTAGTTTAAGACTGGCTTTAGATTTTTAAACATGTATGTTTTAAAAGCTATTACAATAATGAAAAATTACATGTTTTTGAATTTATAATGTAATTATTTTCTCATAATGTAAACATTGTTATAAAATTATGAGCTTGATTTTATTACATTTTGAGAGAATGATATATAAATATTATTTATATGGAATTATAATAATAATGTTATACTTATTACATGATGTGCAGTTTTTACATTATGTTCAGCTCTTACATTATGTTGCTTTAGAGTGGGAAAATACCAGGAAAAGTCTGGTGTAAATTCAAAGTATCTGTGGGTGTGAGCAGTACAGTCAACAGTGCCAGGACACATTTATAGATCTTTTATAGTCATCTGTAACATTGTGTTCATTTGACTTCAAACTGAGCTGATTTTTGTTCTTAGTCATAGCAGTAGATGTCAGTAGATAAAAGATATCAAAATATCACCACTTGTGAGAATGATGACAAACTAAGTTCACTATCTTTGTGTATAATCTCCACACTAGAATTTGCAAACGTTGTTATAGACTTTTGACCCCATAAGGCCAGAGACAGACAGATAGTGTAAAAATGGACGTAATCCAACATTAATATTATACTGGAGTTCTTGTTAAATTAATTAAATACTTGTGGTCATGCATTACAGTGATTTTACAATGGTTAAGGGGTATTTTAAGTCATGAAGCAGAGGTCCTAAACGGTGTATTGTTTTTTATAAAACTGCAGCAACAGCAATATTATTAAAGACTCCAATGTTTAATGAATAATTAATCAAAATAAAATTATTTAAAGAAATAACATATCAATAATAGTCATCAGAGTAAACCATACTACTGCTAAGAAAGTGTTGACCTTGAAGCATTTATATATATAAATTATTGACCTCAATTTTTTTATGCATCAAAAACTAAATTTGGGTATTCTATTCTATTCTATTCTATTCTATTCTATTCTATTCTATTCTATTCTATTCTATTCTATTCTATTCTATTCTATTCTAAAGCAGTGTTATTTTGGTAATTTTTATATAGTAATAATAGTATTAATTAATATAGAATTAGTTTTATATGTATATTTTCAGTTTTCTGATTTTTTTTTCTTCGCTTTATTGTTTTTTTATAGTAATTTAAAAAAAGTGTTTTAGTATTTTTATGCACTTTTTAATTTGTTTTATATTTAAAGCTACACTGTGTAACTTTTTTAGTTTATTCTTAGCTAAAAACACTTAGTTCTTTCTAAAATATGTGCTCATTAATGTATATTTACTTCTTTCGAGTAATAAAGTATTCTCGTAAGTTTATAATATTGAAATATTGACCTATTGAAAATACATACGGGTGAGGGGATCGAATGCTGGTCGCCATGTTGCCCCTCCATCTTGAAAGTACATTAGCCAAAGAGGGACATAACCGTAAATTCAAGCTTCGCCTTTCACGTTTTAACACTCGATGGCACCGTGTCGAATGTGAGGAGGGGGATTGCAATGTTAATCTTGGACTAAATCGGCCACCGTAGGAGTTAAAATGAAATCAGAATTGAGAGGAACAGAAACTATTATTCACTGGATTGTCATATACCTTTTCACCGCTAGATGGGGGAAAATATCACACAGTGTAGCTTTAAATGTTTTATTTACCTTTAACTTAATACTTAATTAATTGAATCTCTTAATACTTGAATCTCTGGCTTAGATTACTTATCTTTTTTTTGTCTGTTGCCCACCATCAGCTGCGTTCTTGGCACAGTCTGTTTGTCTGGACGACACTACAGTGAAGTTTGAGATTTGGGACACGGCTGGACAGGAGCGCTACCACAGCTTGGCCCCCATGTACTACCGTGGAGCCCAGGCAGCCATTGTAGTGTTTGACATCACCAAGCCTGTAAGTTAACAGTACACCCTTTATACAAAGGATACAAACTTTCATTTGGTAAAACAGTAGATTTGTTGCTTAGTCTTTAGCCATCTGTTCATAGGAAACATTTGAGCGAGCAAAGGCGTGGGTGAAAGAGCTGCAGCGGCAGGCCAGTCCCAATATCGTCATTGCTCTTGCAGGAAACAAGGCCGACCTAGCAGACAAGAGACTTGTGGAGTATGAGGTCATATCTTTCTCTCTTTTATTTCTAGACATGGGGGGTGTTAGAGTTGTTTCTCTCAATGAAGTGGCACTAATGTTGAAAGAATCTAATTTAAAAGAAGTCTCTTATGCTCACCAAGGTTGCTTTTATTTGATCAAAACAGCAATAGTTTGAATAACAACATTTTAATATTAAAATGTAATTTCTTACTGTAATGTCAAAGCTGAATTTATCAGCCATTACTCCGGTCTTCAGTGTCACATGATCCTTCAGAAATCATTCTTATATAAAGATTTTATTATTGCTTTTATATTATTATCAATGCTGATTGATAGTATCAACAGCTGATACTCCTTTTCAGGAATCTTTGATGAAAATTGAGAAAGTTCAAAAAGAACGAAAAGCATTTATTTGAAAACTTTCGAAATATTATGTATCTCTTTGCTGTTACTTTTGATACATTTAATGCATCCTAGCTAGATGAAAACATATTTATTAAAAAAAGCAATTTTACTGACCTCATTTGAAAGGGATTACTCAATATGTAAAGTGTGGTAATCGCATTTTTAACCCATTTACAGTGCATCCGGAAAGCATTCACAGCGCTTCATGTTTTCCACAATTTATGTTACAGCTTTATTCGAAAATGTATTAAAATTCATTATTTTCCGCAAAATCATACAAAAAGTACCCCATAATGACAACGTGAAAGTTTGTTTGAAATCTTTGGAAAATGTATTAAAAAACAAAAAACTGAATAAAAGAGCCTTTGCTCAATACTTTGTTGAAGCTGCTTTGGCCCCAAATACAGCCTCAAGTCTTTTTGAGTATGATGCTACAAGCTTGGCACAGCTATATTTGGGCAGTTTCTTTTCAAGCTGCATCAGGTTTTGTGGGGAGCGTCGGTGCACAGCCATTTTCAGATCTCTCCAGAGATGTTAAATCGGTTCAAGTCTGGGCTGTGGTTGGGCCACTCAAGGACATTCACAGAGTTGTCCCATTGATAGCCACTCCTTTGTTATCTGGGCAGTGTGCTTAGGGTCATTGTCCTGTTGGAAGTTGAACTTTCACCCCAGCCTGAGGTCCAGAGCACTATGGAGCAGGTTTTCATCAAAGATGTGTCTGCACATTGCTGTATTCATCTTTCCCTTGTCCCTGACTAGTCTCCCAGTTCCTGCCACTGAAAACATCCCCATAGCACGATGCTGCCACCACCATGCTTCACTGTAAGAACAGTATAAGCCAGGTGATATGGGGTGCCTTGTTTCCTCCTGACATGACGCTTGCCATTCAGGCCAAAGAGTTACATTTTTTTCTAATGGCCCGAAAGTCCTTCTGAGAAGGGCTGCCATGTGCCTTTTACTGAGGAGTGGCTTCTGTTTGGCCACTCTCCCATACAGGCCTGATTGGTGGAGTGCTGCAGAGATGGTTGTTCTTCTGGAAGGTTCTCTTCTCTCCACCGAGAAACACTAGAGCTCTGTCAGAGTGACCGTCAGTTCTTGTTCATCTCCCTGACTAAGGCCCTTCTCCCTTGATCGCTCTGTTTGGCCGGGTGTCCAGCTCTAGGAAGAGTCCTGTTGGTTCCAAACTTCTTCCATTTATGGATGATGGAGGCCACTGTGCTCATTTGGACATTCAATGCTGTAGAAATGTTTCTGTACCCTTTCCCAGATCTGTGATGTAATACAATCCTGTCTTGGCGGTCTAGTCAATTCCTTGGACTTCATGGCTTGGTTTTTGCTCTGACATGGACTGTTAACTATGGGACCTTATATAGACAGGTGTGTGCCTTTCTAAATCATGCCCAATCAACTGAATTCACCACAGGTGGACTCCAATCAAGTTTTAGAAACAGCAAGGATGATCAGTGGAAACAGGATGCGCCTGAGCTCAATTTTGAGTCTCATTGCAAAGGCTATGAATGTGATTTAAAAAAAAAATTTTTATAGATACATTTACAAAGATTTCAAACAAACTGCTTTCATGTTTTCATTATGGTGCATTGTTTGAGAAAAATAATGAATTTAATCTAATAAATTTTGGAATAATGCTGTAACATAAAGTTTGGAAAAAGTGAAGCGCTTTGATACTTCCAGGATGCACTGTATTAAAAAAAAAAATTTGAACTGTTTTTTTTTTTTTTTTGTCTTGTGTGCAGTAACCCAGACATTAATTTTATATTTCTGTACAGGAAGCCCAGACATATGCAGAAGACACAGGCTTGCTTTTCATGGAAACTTCTGCCAAGACTGCAATGAATGTAAATGAGTTATTCCTGGCCATTGGTAAGTGTTAAAGTTCTTACAAGTGTGTTCTCTTCTGAACACTGTTATTGTTACTACAATAGTTACTACAATACTGTGGGGGAAAAGTGGTATATAAGTGTCATAAAATAAGGAATCGAAGGATTAGAAATGTCAGGTTGTAACATTTTAGTAACAAAATATATTTACTGTGGACGACTAAGATTAAAAGGTGGGGTTTAAACAGATTCTATATAATTGGAGTGCATCAGTCCGGCATTTGTCACCAGAAGAAGTGTTGTTTCACTGGTAGATCTAATTATGGAGGTAGACATTTTGATTGAGAAAAAAGAAAATGTATGCATGGATGAACCGTTTGCAGTAACATTGATCTTTTAAAAATAAATAGAAAATAGTGAATTTTCATTTTTAAACAAATTTAAACAAATGATTAACAATAATACGAATTTTCAGACTCCTGATTATTTTAAAATTTTATTTTTTAATATAACTCTTCTTTATTTATCCATAGCAAAAAAGATGCCAAAAACAGACACCCAAAACCCCACGCATGCTGCCCGACACAGGGGGGTAAACCTACAGGACCCAGATGCACAGTCCACCCGAAGCTGCTGTGGGAACTAAAGTTCTGTCAACACTCCATAAACGGGAGAACACCGACACCTCCTTCTTCCCAAAATCCCACCCTTCACCCTTTCACCTCCCAAAACGGATACGGAAAGAGATAGAAAGAGAGAGGAATAACAGGAAGAGATTGAGGCGAATCCCTCTGATGCCATAAAGAGATTTTTCAAGGAAGACTTCTGATGGACTGGGCAGAGAGTGAACGGACGATGGGCTCTGTCATATCTGGCAGTATACATGGATTCTGTGTTATTTTAAGTCAACAATTATTTTTGCCTTTGTTATTTTTGATTTACAAGCACTAAGGTGTCACCCAAAAAGATAGAGGAACACAGAAGAAACAGGATGAACTGAAGAATTATTTCAGCAACAAATCTTCCCATTCTCAGTTCTGAAATGAACCGAGATGATCCATAATGCCCCCATAAAACATCCGGAAGTCTACAAGCGAAATCTACACAAAGTATCCGTAATTCCGTGTGCTCTGGGCTCCCCCATTTTGATCCCAACTCTAACACTGGAAGGAAGTCAGCACCTTACCCCAAAACTATCCCTTACAATTATTCAACCATGAGCCGCATCTACTAAATTTTTAAAACTACGAATGCAACACTGAAGCAGTAATGATTCATTCACTCTGAGCTTGTTTTTTTTCAGCCTCCAGCTTTATTTATTAGCTTTTTTTGAACTGGTCTCCCTTACGTAGCTCATCATTCATCTTAGACCCAAAAAGTATTGAAGAACATCCATGTTGTCTTCCCATTTCCTTCTCCCGACCCCATTGATCTTGAAGTTCAGTGTTGGAAGTTCACTAAACAACAGCAAGCTCTACGATGCCTTCTCTACGTTCTCGTCGCTTTGTGTAAACTACTGTTTGAGAAACTATCGACAAATCATTTACAACGTATTGGCACCAACCAGATGACTGGTCGGAAAGCATTTCGCTTCACGAGTAACTGCAGAACACCGCACATTGATTCGTTTGAACCAGGAAGTCATGAAATACCAGGCCAATGTCTCAGTATGTTAAGAAAAAGCAACAAAAATATTGAAGCACTCACAAATCAACAACGTGAATGACTTAGCAACTGATGCTGTGCAATACAGTGGGACGGAAAATAGCAGCAAGGGAAATTTTTGCCCACAAAGCCCCTGAAAAGTGGAAAAAAACAGAAGTGCCTACTCAGTTTTTTCCGTGTTCTTTGTTTTGGGCTTGTTCGAGGTCGACAGACCACCAGAAAAGTAGCGTTTTCGAGATGTTGGCCCAAAGTGTACAGGCAATAACCTGTAAAAAAAAAATCAGTTGAGCTTGTTAGTAACAGGAGTCATTTATGATGTTTTGTTTTATGGATGCTGTTTGTTGATGTGTATAAAAAAAAGTTTTATTTAAATTGATTTTAGTCAGTAATTTAATGGGTTACCAATCATTTAGGGAATGAATTAGGTATCATGATAAGATGTCACAGCTAGAAGTCATTTGTCATGTGTCTTCAGGTCCACCTTTTTTGTGGAATAGATCTGATCTCCTGTTAACACCTCTGTGAACTGAAATGTTAAATAAAGCTGTGCTGTTCTGCTATGAATGAAATGTGACTTTGGTTTCTGTGGCTTTTTGACTAGCCTTAATCTAAACCTCAGTCAAGTCATTTATGAGGAACCGGCATTCAACTGTTATCTGCACCCATGTGATTTACCCTTAAAGTTACAGTGTCAAATTTCAAAATAGACTAGCACCAAACAAAATGGCAAAATAATGACCAAACAAATTTACCCAAACACTTCTAGTGCTGCATGCAAATAAATGGCTCTTTTGGGTATATTGTGATTTGAAATTCTCAAGATACATGATTAAAGTGGCCGTCCATTGGTTATTTTCAATGAGATGGGAGAACACGATTTGTGTGGAGTGCACAGCATGACTGGAATTATTTGCGATCAGAATTGGGAAATTTCGATTAAAATATTTTGCAGGAATGAGTCCAAAACCCAGAAATGAATGCGCATATTTGCACTTCCGGTTCTATTGTCCTGAAGTTAAAGGGATAGTTCACTTTAAAATGAAAATTCTGTCATCCTTTACTCACCCTCAAGTTATTTCAAACCTGAATGCATTCTTTCTTCAGCTGAACACAAGGGAAGACATTTTGAAGAATGTCAGTAACCAAAAAGTTAACTGGAGCCATTGACTTCCATAGTAGGAAAAAAAAATACTATGGAAGTCAATGGCTCCAGTTAACTGTTTGGTTTCTGACATTATTCAAAATATCTTCCCTTGTGTTCAGCTGAAGAAAGAAATTCATACAGGTTAGAAACAACTTGAGGGTGAGTAAAGGATGACAGAATTTTCATTTCAAAGTGAACTATCCCTTTAAACGCTTGAAATAAGGTCCGTCTTTAACACGAACAAGAGATATTTCAACATTTCATTCTTTGACATAAAGGCCTAGTTTCACAGACAGGGCTTAGATTAAGTCAAGATTAGACACAAGTTCAAAAATGCCTTAGAAAAAAACATTACTTGTGCATCTTGAGACAAAACACAGACGTATTTTAAGATATGTTAGTACAAGGTGCTTTCAGTTCAAACACCACAAAACATGAGTTTTAGTCTAAGACTTAAGCCTTCTCTGTGAAACTGGGGGGAAAAATACATCAGTAATGAACCACTTTCTAATTTACCTTTTATGTGTGTTGGAAAAAGGTGTTTGCTGAGGCTAAATGGAACTACAGGGGCATTAAAGGGATAGTTCAACCAAAAAGGAGAATTCTGTTATATACTTGTCCTTAAGTTGTTCCAAACCGGTGTGAATATTTTTCTTCTGTTGAGCACCAAAGAAGAGATTTTGAAGAATGTTGGTAACCAGCTGACGGTAGACACTGACTACCATAATAGGAAAAAAAAATAACTACCGTCAACTGTCTGGTGACCAACATTCTTCAAAATATCTTTTGTGTTCAACAGAAGAAATTCATACAGGTTTTGAACAACTTGAGGGTGAGTAAATGAAGACAGAATTTATTTTTGAATCTACTTTTAAGCATGCTGAACATGAACACTCACCTACTTGCAAGTCTGCTTTTACAGCCTTGTCAACCAAATTTGTTGTCCGTTTATAGCTAATAGCTTTGTTACTTTTGGCAATTGTTTTTACGTTTAAAAATGTTTACGTTTTGTTTTCACAACTATTTCTTCTCACAAAAGACAATCTTGATAACCCCAAAATCTGTTATCATTATGTTAATTTGAATTGTATTTTGTAGCATAAACCAGGGTAATGCTAACTTTTGGGCCGGCCAACAAAAATGTCATCCTTGCAGCATTCTATCCCCAGCTCCAACATCACCTGGAATGTTGCGTTAGGGAAAAAAATGGAGCTCGGTGACACTGGTCAGCAAAAAAAGAAAGGTTGTTTGTTTGATGAAAGTTAATGCAATTTCAAA
Source organism: Pseudorasbora parva (assembly GCF_024679245.1). Classification (NCBI taxonomy): domain Eukaryota; kingdom Metazoa; phylum Chordata; class Actinopteri; order Cypriniformes; family Gobionidae; genus Pseudorasbora; species Pseudorasbora parva. The sequence continues at coordinate 31,634,312 of NC_090176.1, forward strand.
ATGCAATAAATGAGGATCACTTTATATTTGAACATTGATGTATTTAAAATATAATAGTAAAGCCAGCTCAACCACATAACTAATAAAATAACAGCCAAGACAGAGAGCAAACAATTGAGTGTGATGTGATATATTTGGCTAAAAAAAATCTGAAGGAAACCAATCATTAAAACCCATCAAAAATGACAAATACAAGATAAAATGTATAAATGGCTGTGGCATTACTTTATACACATAAAAAAATAATAGTAATAAAAATCAAAGAGACAGCAAACTATCTGGACAATCATTATTGGTATATGTCATTTGCTGATCTAAAAATTGAATTGCAATCATCTAGCCCTCACTTTCTTCATCCTCTACTGCTGCGTAGATACTCTGGTTTCTCCGTTTTATTTGAGGTGTGCCGCCCGTGTGACTAACGGACCCCTGTGCTGTCTCACCACTGGTGCGTTTGGGGACCCTGGCTAATGTGAACCCCCCCTCCTCTTCTGAACTACCCTGAGAGAGGGATGCTGAAGGAGGGGGAAGAGAAAGAGGCCGTGAGGAGTGTAATGGAGCCTCTGTCTCAGGTGCAGCACATGGGGGCGGTAAGATCAGTCTATTAGCTGTCTCTCGCTGGGGGCTGCTGTCTCTATCGCTGTCCTGGCTCCCCATCTGCCCTTCTGGAACCACTGCGTCTGTTCCCTTCTCCTCGGCACATCCTACTCCGTTGTCCTCTTCCTCCTCCCATTCGTCCTCGATGGTGATTTCATCAGGGTTGTAGGAGCTGGAGAGACCGGAGGTGTCGGTGGGGTATTCACTGGGTTCATCTATGCTCCCAGTGCTGTCCTCATCCTCCTCCTCTTCAGTCGCAACTTTGGTGCCCTCCTCCCCATAAGCCTGCCCGTTTTGCCCAGCCAGGATGTAGATGTCCGTCAGGCCGAGGGTGGCACACAGCTCTGTGGTTTGGGGGTTGGTAGAGTAGGCTGGGTGGGAATTGGGTAGAGGGCGACTGGGGTCATAGGCGGGCACCGTCAGGCTGAAATTTTCAGGGATGCAAAGGTCGCCGCTCAAATCGCTCACAACCTCCATCATAGCTTCTTCTGACGCACTGAAATCCCACCTGAAAGAAGCAGAATAAAAAATATTTAGATATTATTTATGTGCTCCAAATTTCTAATTAATATTGGAATTGTTCTGATTACATATGCATGTGATGTGAATGTGTTAACCGATTGTCATAAACAAGCTATGCCAAGTTTTCAAAATGATATATGGCTATATTATTAGCTGTAATTACACTAAACTGACACCAAAAATTTGGGGTCAGAACTTTATATATAAAAAAGTAAACTAATACTTTCATTCAGCATTTAATTCACCAAAAGTGACGGTTAATTCATAGTGTTATAAAAGATTTCCTTAAAAGAAAGAAAAAAAAAGAAGGAAAAAAAATGTATCATGGATCTCAGAAAGATATTAAAGCAGCACTTAATATCTGTTAATAACATCAATAACTGTTTTTAACATTGGTGATAATAATAAGCACCAAATCAGCACATTAGAATGATTTCTGCAGGATCATTTGACACTAGCTGCATTTCCATTACCCTTCTAATTGCACAAATTGAAAGTACAGCCAATGGAAACACGTCATTTTCACAAAAACTCAAAGTTTACACTTGCATGAGGTGTTTTCAGGCAATTCGAAAAAGGAATATAAATAAAAACTGCAATGAAATTTACATTTCATGTGGCATGAATCAACAGTTCCTCTGTGAAATTGCATAGAAAAACCTCATGTTGCAGCTCCCAAGTATAAAGGGGCTTTCCTTACCCATAATGCTTGAAAAACACACCTAACGCCTCCTTTGAATAAAAATAATGACTAGTGCAGGGTCTGCGATATACGTAAACCTAACGACATCCGTCACCATGATTTTTGGAATGACTTATCACAAGGGGAAAAAAATTCAAATGTAGGAAATGTTAATAGAAGTAATGATGCTGAAAATTCAGCTTTGCCATTACAGGAATACATAAAATGTTAAATTGTATATTTACCTGTACTTTTGAAAAATGCATCCTTGGTGAGCATAAGAGACGTCTTTCAAAAACATTACTTCTGTCTTGTAAACACCTTTATTTTGGAATATTCAATTACACATTCAAACTAAATTAACTAAAGTATGGGTAATTGTGACAAAGGTGAATATGAACTATATAAGGGACACAGGCAGCTATAATAATTCAACCTATCAAAGCGCATATCCAGAATTTCCACAGGAGACTAGTGGTAAAAAAAAAAATCAGAATTTATTCTGAAATATGCTGATTACTGGAATATGCAAATAGAAGGAAGCCATAACAAGTAATCAAATAATGACGTGCATGTGGTTATCATCATAATGTGGGCTGTACCGGGTGTGCAGTCCATTGTCTTGCGGGGGGTTCCAAAAATTGTGGGATGGTTTCTGAAGTCTGTCTGTCGCTTTCAAGATGGCCAGCCACTCTGGGTCATACTCAAGGTGCTCTGAGGAGCCCGGTCTGTCTGCTACCTCCACGATCTGCAATATCAAAACCTTTCACTCACAGAGATCTACTTAGTCTACTACTAGAGTCACTACTTGGATCCCACAATATTTGGTCAAAGTGAATCCTAAAATATGCTTGTTGATGGAAACTGCATGATCATTACCTGAAGGAAGTCTCGATGTGGAAGACACTTGTCAAGTGAGAGAAACTTGGTGATCTTCGGGCCAGCATTGCTCTTAGCCTGATGTGACAAAATAACAAATACTTTTAAATAAATAATGAACTCTGATATCTACATCTTATCTTAGGCCTATCCATGTCTGTAGCATGTAACTGCAAGATATATAAAAGTAATAAGAGATATTCCAGAAGTTTTTTCATAAGACATGTTGAACTTGTTGTCATAAATAAAATAAAAATATACATCATGATATATAAAATAGATATCTTAATATGTTTAGCTGTTTGCATATAGTGGATTGAATACAAATTACATTAACATATTCAAGCTCTTATTCATTTTACATTGCCTGCAAACGATTGTTAATATATTAGTAAGATATGTGAAAGGGGCTTAAATCTAGAGTATCTGCAATAGTGTCATCTCTACAACGGTAAGAGGAAGCTTGTATCTGTCAAAACCACTGACCCACCTCGTGCTGCATCAGTGCAGCAAACTTCACGTGCAGGTGAGCTGAGAACCAATAGCTGGGCTGCAGGTGGTCTAGAAGCTCTGCAGCAGCAGGGCTGCCCAGGGTGCCGCTCTCCACTTCCTGTCTGAGGAACTTCTTCTTGCGCAGAAGCTGATTTGTGTCGCCGTAGTGATAAATGCCTCTCGGCCAATCATGCGTCATGAAGACGTCTATGGGCATTTTGATCTTGAGGAGCGAGGTGAGAAAATATACATGCAAATACTATTTAGCTAAAAATTAATTTCCTAATTTTTCTTGATGCATATAAATCCCGAATCTGCATCCTTATTACTGAATGTATAAGATGTCTATGGATGCATTTCACATGACAAAGATTTACCTGTTTAAGCTTGAAGATGTCAATGTTTCGTATGTGGTAAACGCTTCGCAAGGTTTCAGGGTTGTATGGAGGGAACTCAAAGTGTCCTGAAATTGCATAAAAATTTAAAAAATTGTGGGTCTTATAACACAATTGATTTGTAATTGTTAAAACTCACCTTTCTTGTAATCGTGGGATTTAAATATTCCAGAAAGACCGCCAATCCTTACACCTCTAAAGCGTACGACGCCAGCATAACCTGTGTAATGAGGAACAATAAATCTATTGAGAATTGCTATTTAAGCAAAGCACTTTCAAGAAACCATGAGAATATTAACACTGAAACATATCATGAAAATCTGACTTTTTCCATTTTTAAGTGCTATGATCGGGTCCCCATTGCATCTACCAACTCAGAAGACATGAAAAAGGACAACCCTGTAACTTTATTTTAGTAAGCCTTTCTCTACAAGCATGTGGAAAAATGAGCCGCTCAGATTTCTCTCCCCTTCTGACATAGGAAGAGGATCTTATTATAATATTACCGCCCCTTAATCTGCACGTTTCCACCCACAGAGGCAACGTTTTTTTTGTTTTCAAAATCGACAACGGTGAACAAGACCCTTGTGTCTATTTTCCAGTTTAAACATAACAAAAAATGTAAAAGTAGTTACTAACGGGACTTGACGTCCAACATCCAGTCTGCGTGTGTGTGCTTCAGATAAGTGCGCTTAGAAACTATCCATTAGAAGTTTAAACTAATATAACTTTAAAACGCCTGGAAATAAAAAACTTTAATGATGAAAGAAGAACTATGCTATCCGTGAGAGTGATCACGTTATAGATGATGATCAAAACCAGGCATCCCCAGACTCGGTCCTGGAGGGCCACTGTCCTCCAGAGTTTAGCTCCAACCCCAATCAAACACACCTGAAACAGCTAATCAATGTCTTACTAGGTCCTAAAAAGGAATTGATTAGCTGTTTCAGGTGTGTTTGATTGGGGTTGGAGCTAAACTCTGCAAGACAGCGGCCCTCCAGGACAAAGTTTGGGGACTAGTGATGCAAAGTCCGATTCATTTCCGCTAACCGGTTCTTCTCAGACAGTTTGGCTCAATGATTCAAAAAGCCGATTCATAGGTTCCTGACCTCATCATGGAAACACTATGCATTTTTCATGCTTTTTAATACATTTCTCTGTGTCATATTATATAAAGGGAACATTCAAATAATAATCTGTATAAATGCATACTGAAATAATCAAGTAGTTATTTGCGTGAGTGTGTTTTCTGATTATTGCCTTTCATTCACTTAATGGTGTTTGTGTTGTGGTCAGTTCATTAATTTATCCTTCACGTCGGATTCAACTGAAAATTGCGCAACAGCCTCTATATTTACATGCACTGATCAACAAATGCGAATATGTTACATGTCTAAAGTAGCTATAGGCTATAGAAAGAATAAACCAGTCTTATAAACTTATACACTTTGCTTTACAATAATCTGCATGCATAAGAAATTACAGTAAAATGTATGGTTTTTGCATGTTTTAATAAAATGTTATTTAATAACAATAGTCATCATAATAAGCATTTTCCAGTAGTCTACGTGCCTCAAGACTTGCGTCGTCAAATCAATCAGCTCGCCTTGGAAATCCTCGGCAAACTTCGACAGATTTTTGAACCGCCTCAATTTGTTCTTTTTCAGTCGGGCATGCTACTTCGGCTTTTGCGTCTTGCGTCATAAACACGGAACTACAGTTCGATTCAGTTCGACTGTGAACCGGCTCGACCGGTTACTTGCTGAGAACCGGCTCAAAAGAACGATTCGTACAAGAACCGAACATCACTATTGGGGACCCCTAATCAAAACCACGATGTATTCTTAGTATTTGGTTAACATGCAGCAGCTCATTTGCATTTAAAGGCACGTGCACGAAAACAGCCTGTTCTTGACTGTAGTCAGAAATGGACTTTTACAACATGGGTTAATGCTGCCTTAACTAGCTATCTGAGATTTGTTAATTCCCACTTCTGAAGTTGTGATTATGACTCGATTTCATAATGGGTTGATCATGTGCAAATTTCACCTGGGAAACTCGTAGTTATAATAATTCATAGAGCAAGTAAAGGCAGCATTATAAATTGTCTGTGAGGTATTTAAGCTAAAACTTCAGAGACACATTCTGGGGGCACATGAGGCTTAATTTACATCTTGTAAAAATGGGCATAAAAAGCCTCCTTTAAAGTAAATATATATATATATATATATATATATATATATATATATATATATATATATATATATATATATATACATTTGTGCGAATGAGCCGAAGATCTTACCCAGGTAATAGATGTTGGGAGCCACCCAGCCTCCGTACGGAAGCTCCTGCAGATGGTTTGATGCTTCATGGTTTCCACCAATGAAAATAGTCAGGACAGGAGCCTTCTTCTCACCAGAGTAGTACCTTGAAAAACCAATTGTCATGACATGAGAAACAATCGTCGACCAATATCACCAACACAATATAAAACTTCTAATCAACTCAAAATATTTTATTCATCATATCCATAAATATGCAGCCACTGTATATATTGTGTCTCTTTAGTAGACTTAATTTTTCTCATTGAACTGATTGATAATAGCTAACGTTATCTATCTGTTTATCTAGAGAACGATTTCAGGTGTTTCCTTACTTGTAAAACGTTTGCATGTGTCTGTATTTGGCAGGCACCGCCATGCACTTCATGTCTCCTTCATTTCTGACAGCCTGGAAGTCACCGCAGCACAGAAGCAGGTCCACCTTTACACCTTCTTTATTCTCCAGGTAACTGATGCTCTCGTATATCTTATCTAGCTCTCCATGACAACAGCCTTCAACTGCCACCTTCATCCTTATTTCTCTGATCTACAGCGTTACAATCAAAGATGACAAAACACGTTACCCATCGATCAGCCTGAGCATTTTAGTAGTTTGACATGATTATTCCAGTAGTAGCTTTGCCTCCCTGCACACACATGCTACTCTGCTCATGCGCAGAACGATCATGTGACCAGTGCACTAAATGCATTTTTATTCCTCATCCACACTTTCCGTAAATTATATTCGTTCTTCGTTCGCTTCGTTTTACATAAAACCTTTACAAGCTTGGTTGCAGGGACGTTTGTTGTTGCACGTTAACAAGTACATTTTTGAGATAGATGTGGAACATTGATATAAAATGTAAAATAATTTTGTTTGTAAAAGAATGAACCAATAATTATATTAAGTTTAGTTTAAAGTAAGGGTAATACAATTGAATTACATTTTTTAACTGCACCAGACATACAGCTGATACAACCCAGATAGCAACTGATTAAAATACTTCTGATATCATCTATTGTTCAATTGCTTGTTTAATGTTTTTATTGCTTATTTTATGTTTTTATTTTTGTACTATTATTCATACTAGTGCGCGCGCGTGTGTGTGTGTGTGTGTGTGTGTGTGTGTGTGTGTGTGTGATTATGAATTTGGCTAATAATTTTATGCAACTGAAGAATTTGAAAGTGAAATTATAATGTTGAAAGTGCAGGCAGGGAAACTGTCGCTCTGTCACATGTTACTTTTCATAGAAATGTGCGATGTGGACTAATCCGCTTGTGTTTAATAAACAAACGATTTCTTTAATCGTTTCAAATCAAACTATACTGCTGAATGTAATCCATGGTCTTTTTTTATTTTAAATAGCATTACTTTTTGTGCACATATATGCGCGGTAAGACAAAAAAATCAATAAGATTTGAAAACGCAGTAATAAGGATGCCACTGGAAACCAAATGTTATTTTTTTTATTTTATAAATTTCATTTTAACTATCGACAGTTGAGCAATGAATACTAGTTTGAATAATGCAAAAGTGTTATTTTGTAATTTATAGCATTGCTTTTCAATTGTGTATATATATATATATATATATATATATATATATATATATATATATATATATATATATATATATATATATATATATATTAACCCAGTGTGGAAAGTGCTGGACTGTATATTTTGTTGATTTAAGTTTGGGGAGAAAGTGCTTCTGTAAATATTCCGCTGATTGAGCTGTGTTTTTGTCGAAAGTGCCGCTGTGAATTTTTCGAGTGAATGATGGCGTGCCTGCTGGAGGCCCCTTTACGCATCAGCGTGTTATCCGTGAGTCTCTTTAATTATACCAATTAAAACCTCACGTTTTCACTTCAAGATCACTCAGATGTACACTAGACACATTAGATAGACTTTAGCGAGTGATCTTAAATTAAAATGTGTGTTTTTTTTGTAGCTGCTTGTGTGTTTATGTGGCTAACAGTAGATCTGGATGTGCTCAGAGCTGTCAAATCAAAGTTATATTTAGTGATCAGTCTATATTTAGATCTGGGGCTTCAAAAACAAAAACAAATTTGATTTATATTCTTTGATTTAGTGGTGAAATGATCTGATGGGCAGATGTGGTGGTAACGCCCCCCTTTTGACAGCCCAGTAGTTCTGTCCTGTATGTTTTGACACATGTTGATCTTCCCTCATCGTGGTGGTACCCAAGTACAGTATTAGGTGTTAATACACTGGTGATGTGATGTATAGCATGTTACTGAATGATTACCCGTCGCTTCTGCTCCGGTATTTACATTGATACTTTGAATGCTGTGCTCCTCTGATCTAATCAAACAAGTAACGTTAGTGTGATATTGTTAAAGCTGTTACCCTTTGTTATATTATAAAGTTAACTGTTAATATATGTACACTGTTTCTTTTTAGAATTCAATTTTGATCATCAAATGTATTGCATTTATTCATGTTTTTCACTTGTGGTCTCAGAGACCCATACAGGAGTATTTTTTAATATCTATGTTTTAGTTTTCTTTATACTTATGAGACTGTTTATGTCTTGATTGCATGTCATAAAATAACTTTCAGACACCAAACTGAACATGAGGACTACGGTTTAAAGATGTAAAATATACAATACTGTTAGTATATAAGGCACCATATGTAAGAATTTTGGATTAAAAATTATTGAACAGTGTTATATATTTTGTTAACTTGTGTACTTACACTAGGGGTGTGCCATATCATATCGTCTGCGATAATACCGGTATAAATTTTTACATGATAAAAAAAGTGCCATATCGCGATTTTACTTTCCGTATCGCGCACATCAACACCTGTGAGTTGAGTGAGAAGATCAGCATGTCAGCCTCCGTATGTTGACTTAGTGCCTAAAATGGAGCTACTTGGTTACAAGAGGTCAGCTCTCTTGACAACTGATATAACATGAACAGCTTAAAGCTGTTATTGATGTTTGCTGCTATTGATGATTGATTTGACCGGAAGGGTAACATTAACGTTTATTTCCGTCAATTATGACTAGTTAGATCTAGCATTGTGCATGGTTCGAATGAGACAGAGATAAAGTAAGTAGTGTATAAAGTAATGCGTTTATTTCAATGAATGGATTATAGCATTTATTTGAATTAGAGAGAGAGAGATTCGTACATGCGTGACTGCGTCTGTTCAGCGTCTCTAACAATGCAGATGTTGCTTTTATTACGTCAAAATAGCCAGTAACCTCATCATTGCTGAGAAATATAATGTAGTGATCCAGTAGCTTAGCTATTTTGTTTGCTAAAAGTCGCGGGGCGGCGTTGATAGCTTTCGTGCTCCTGAATCTGCAGTGCGATCTCTGTATGCGAGTGACGTGTGCGTGTGTGTGTGTGTGTGCGTGCTTCAAAACGAAAACAGCTCATTAATACAGAACGGTATTTTAGCTAACTTGGAATTACCTCTGCTATTGTACACCTTCCCAATCAGAATTGAATATTCAGACAGATCATGACATAAATTACTTTAGTTATTGCTAAACTAAATATTATATATATATATATTACGATTTCCAGTGAAAACACTAGTAAATTGTACCTTATGACAGTAGATTTACACTTTGATTTAAATATTCTCTCATCAATTACATTAGCTCATTGGAAAAGGATAAACAATGCCTTTTATTTTATTTGCAATAATAAATGCTGCTGTCTACCAGCTGCAATGTTCCATATATCTTTTGCTATATCGTTATCGCAAATATTCCTGAAATATTGTGATATAATTTTGAGGCTATATCGCCCACCCCTAACTTACACTATCCCAAGATGTGTCCAACAATGTTAAATCCTGAGAAATCATTTATTTTAACCAGTTACGTCGCCTGTCAGTGTCGTCATAGTTTACTGCAATGTGCAACAAGTATGTTATAACAAATTTGAACGCACTTAAACATTTTTAAGTATGATTGTTTGGACCAAGTTTGATAAAGTGACCTGTATGAGTAGTAATTCAGCACTTGCAGGCTTCATTTAAAATAAAATAAAAAATATTAGATTTTAAGTAAATAGTAAATAACTAAGTTCAGGGAAGAAGGAGGCGAGAACTGGCAAATGTTAACGTGTGTTGCGCAGGTGTCTTTCATTAGCATTCACTCCTAAGTTCTGCTCCCACGGCTCTTGGCCTCGCCTGCTTCATGTCACATTAACGTTAATAAATACATTAGCTCCTCCATTAATATTATTTCTGCCTAAGATTTCTACTAACGGCTATGGAGGTGAAGACAACAACTCCCATGATTCTATGCTCATTCACCACATCATCAAGCATCGCCTTTGTTATTGTTTTGAATAAGCCCTCCAGCAGCGAAAGAGTAAAAGTAAGAATCACCAATGAAACAAGGCAAGTTTAGCACTGCAGATCTTATTTCAGTAAATGTCAAATTAATTAATTATTTAAGATTTCCAACTTTATTTAAGTAATGACTTCTAGAATGACAGCTACATAATTAGGACTGGGCAATACTGTAATTTAATAATGATCTCAAATCATTCAAATGCTTTGTTGAAGTCTGTTTTTAAATTTGTTTGTTTTAGAACAAGTTTATTTACAGTGAATCACTTTACGTTGCAAGTCAGTTTAGCCAATTAAAATGTTTAGGTTGTCAGAAATACTGGTTAACCTTTGATGTCTTTCTTGAAAGTTTTATAAAAATCCCTGCAAAATATCAATACTCTGATGTGTTGAGAAATGTGTGTACAAAATGTCTAATGTTAATGATGTTATTGTTAGAGGCTGCTGTGCAACACATTTTTTAAAAAGTATTTTATGCCAGTTTTAAACTACTGGGTATTGAAGTCATACAGTACATATTTATAATTTCATGCATTTTCAGTTTGCTTGAAATCTAAACCATTCTCTTGGTGTCGTTAGCGACATTCTCTACTGTTTGAGCTTCAGGAAAGCATGTAATGTCTGAGAAATATTAATGTAAAATATTTTCCGTGTTTTTTTTTTTCCCTCTCTTTCTCATAGTGTGGTTTTTGGTGAATTGTATTGAATTCAATCCTGGTTAAAATGACAATCTCCATAAGAATCGTTTTCAGATTTTGAACATAATACAGTGGTTGAATCCAATGTGAAATTCTGTGTCTGATGTTTTGAAGCATGAAGTGACATTTATAGCAGTGCAAGCTGATTGCATAGATTCTTTGGTGTGTTTGGGGTGACCACCATTCCCACAGAGCATCATTCCCACTTTTCTCTGGCCTGAAATTGCCGTCTCTACACGAGAGAGCTGTGGTGTGTGAAGAGGCGGCAAGCAGGTCTCTACTCTCCTTCTAGAGACTTCCACCGACAGCCGGTGACTGTAAGGATAAACAGACTGAAGTATTGTGACCCTGTGAGCCGGAGAGGTGGCTATGGGGCAAGAATGAGTGTGTTGTGATGCCTCAGATGGAATAAGTTTGCTGAATCATCTTTGTGCTGTTATTTTTCACCATGCAGGAAGTCACAGCCACGAGTCGCCACTATGTTGACCGGCTTTTCGACCCTGACCCACAGAACGTGCTGCAGGGAGTCATGTGAGTAAACAACCATATGTCCTTCCTGTGCGTGAGCAATCTGCTCTGTTACACTTCACCATGCTCACTTTTCTGAGTGCTAAAGATGAGGCTGTCACCATAGGAGGTTGTTATTAGTCCTAAGAAAGCAAACTTTTTTTGGTTTGTTTCATGTAAGACGTTGTGAAGTGCTGTTCTTGCGTGTTTATGTGAGTGTGTCTGGGTAGCCGCGGCTCGGCTCGGGTCGCTTCATCTTTATTTTTAACTCAAGCTCTGGTTACTGTTAGCTTGATGTTTCTCAACTGCTATTGCCGTACTTTTCCACAGATCAGAGCAAACATCAACTAAGACACTGATTCTTAGAGAGTTTACATTAATGCTGTTGAACTTTATGAATGTACAGAGATGCACTACTACTAATAATAATTATCTTGGAGCAATGACTTTACCAGTTGGAGGTGTATCAATTAATAAGTTATTTTTAATTGTATTTCGTATTTAAGAATTCAAATAATTGGTCATAATCAATGTTGTGTTCAAATCCTCCTGGGAAGTTCCTATGTATGATCTTTAAGAGATTATAATTACAACATGTGAAAAAAATATCTGAAGAAAATCTGATTATTTTAGTATTATTTATTTTTATTTCAGTGGTAGTTTTATTAATTAAAGTTGCCTTGGCAACTAACAAAAAATCTTTTGTTCATGTAATATTATATTTCAACTTTATTTCAATTAACAAAAATGTTAATGTATTAATAACTAAGGTGAATGAACCATGAGTACTGCATTTGTTACTGTGTCTGTTAATCTTTTTTAACGAAAAAAAATTCAGCTGTTAATTTTTTGTTCATGTTACTTTACAGTGATTAACTAATGTTTACAAATACAACTTTTATTTTAATTTTAATAATGTATTAGTTAATGTTGAAATATTAACAATTAATTAAAAAATGTAACGGATTAATAAATGCTGTGAAAGTGCAGTTCATTATAAGTTCATGTTAACTAATGATACCTTATTGTCAAGTCTTACCATAAGCAATAATACAATTTCTCCTTTTTTCATTTCGTGACAAAAGCAGGACACTTTTTAGTGATAATGCAAGAAAATAAAGAGCACATTAGGTTTGTATTTGGTGCTTTATCTTTGTATCTATTATGACATTATGGTGCCATCCATGTGCACTAAACTCTCAAATAAATCACTTGAACATGACTTCAACATTGCTTAAATGTATTTTGACTGTACAGTTACAATTATAAATAAGTTCGGTTGATGAAGACTAGCACTAATCCTAATCCTAAAAAAATCCTCCCATCATTCTTGGCGGCAGAATGATATTGATAAAATGTATCAATAATGTGCATATTGTTGCTTTTCATTTTAGTGCTAAAAGAAATATGAAATATCACTTCATCTCCATTTTATTCAGACCAGAATCTCTTTGTGTCGCAATTACATTGCCCATACAAATTTGAAACTTCACAGGAGAACTTGTCAATGTGAATGTGGCTATATTACCTGTACATGCTGTAAGTGAGCTGAACTAGACATGAGATGACTGCTGGGAAGATGTTACTGTTTGCTCCATCATTATCAGCCTCTGTAATCCTCAGATAATTCAAATACACGCTAACTGTATATGCGGAATTTGATATGTCCAACAAAGACATCAGTGTCCTCTAATGCAACGTAATATGTTAAGCTACATACTTCTGATTCTTGTACAGTTATTATACATGGCGAAAAATGGTCAAATCATGTTAAAAAATTATGAACACTTAAATATTTTATTCATACACTACCATTTGAGGGAATTTTTTTATTTAATGAAAGAAAGTTTCTTATTATTCTCTTCCAAAGCTGCAAATTTGATCAAAATCAGCAATATTATTAAGTGTTTTCCTTAAGCTAAATTTGTTATTATTATCAATGTTGAAACCATGATATATATATATACATTTTTTAACAGCATTTATTATAATTTTTAAATGTAACAATGTAACTTTACTGTCACTTTTGAACAATTTAATGTATCCTTGCAGAATAAAAGTTTTAATTACTTAAAAAAAAAAATGTATTCATCCTAAACTTTAGATCAGGAGTGTATATACATTTTCAACTAAACGTTTGGTGTCAGCACCCCATATGCAGCATTTCTTCCCCTAACTTGTGGCTCATCTGAGGAACAGCAGCCTCAAACTATTGAGAAATTAATTGAGAAGTTAATCTGTTTTTTGTTATGATATATCAAAGGTATGTGTTTTGTGCATTTCTGTATTGACAGTGACATGAAGAATGCTGTCATTGGAAACAACAAACAGAAGGCCAACCTGATTGTGCTGGGAGCTGTGCCAAGGTAGGTCCGCTCACTTCAACTTTTCTACCAATAACACTATGGTTTTGACACGTCCAATGAAATTGTGCTAATTTATTCACTTACTCCAGATACAGCTGATTACAGTGTGGTCCAAAAATCTGAGGTTATATTCAAAATATTCAAAAGAGTTTCAAAGTTTCAAAGTGAAATTTCAAATCACCATGAAATCTAAATGAACAAGTCTTTTTTTTAAATGGAATATTGCAGTATTTATTATAAATAATGTATCTGTGCACATCCTTATTATTTTATACAATAATGTGCATGGACACATGTTTTTATAATAAATTCTGCGATATTCCATAAACACGAATTGCCAATTTTGATTTCATAATGACTGTAAGATAAACAAAAAGCTGTTCTATATTTATTTTTATTTATTTATTTATTTTTTCTTCTGATGTTTTATTTGCTAATCGCTGACTAATGGTATTGATGGCGTGTGTGTGTGTGTGTGTGTTTGTGTGTGTGTTTGTGTGTGTGTGTGTGTGTGTGTGTGTTTGTGTGTGTGTGTGTGTGTGTGTGTGTGTGTGTGTGTTTGTGTGTGTGTTTGTGTGCAGACTCCTGTACCTTCTCCAGCAGAGCTCCTCCACACTGGAGCTGAGGACTGAATGTGCGGTCGTTTTGGGCAGTCTGGCCATGGGTACAGAGAACAACATCAAGTCCCTGGTGGACTGCCACATCATCCCAGCCCTGCTGCAAGGTTCTTGCTGTTTCACCGTCTCTCTTTTTCGCTCTTAAAATCCATGCTGATTTTTGCCATATATTTTTATTTGAAAATAAGTGCTCAAGTGTTTTTGTTTCTGTAGGTCTCATGTGTTCTGATCTGATCTTCATTGAGGCATGTCTGCGTTGTTTAAGAACCGTTTTCATCAGTCTAGTCACACCAGTGCAGCTGCTATACACAGTAAGACGTCTCAGACTCACACGTGTCCTGTTCTGAAATGACGCATGCACATGCATAAACAGAAGTGTGATCAATGTGTTTTTATTTGGACCAGGACCCTACTGTGATCCCCCACCTCATGTCCTTGCTGAGTCGGTCACAGCACACACAGGAATACATCACGCAAATCTTCGCCCACTGCTGCAAGGTAACACACAGAAAATATGCATTTATTCAGATTTATGAAGCAAATAGTTCCAGCTCTAAATTGTGAAAGGACACACACCTGTGGCCACACGTCAAACCTAAAACGTTGAATAATGTGTTCAGACTCCAGAACATCAGACAGTGTTGTTCAACCACGGTGCCATCCAGAACATCGCTCCACTGCTCATCTCTCCCTCCTATAAGGTACAAAAAGGAACAGAATGGCTTTTCCGTATGTTATTGTATTTTTTATGCATGTTGGTGCATTCATAAGGGATAGTTCATGGCTAGCTGTACATTAAATTATTTTAATCGACAACATGGAGGCAAAGAACCACCTGACGCAAAGCGGACGGTAGTTGCCTTTGGGGAGTACATGCATTCAAATCATTTAATGTACAGCTAGGCTTAGATTATCCCGGTTATACCACTGATCTATAAATGACTGGATTGCTCATTGCATTCTAAACTGCCATCAGAAGTGTTTGAGCAATCATCTTATTGTTCCTTACCGACAGAGGTCGTCATTGACTTACAGCCAAAACACTGACCTAAAATCACCAGATTTGGGGCGTCTCAGTCTCAAAAGATTTGTTTTATGATACATGTACGTTCATTAATAGTTACTTTAGATGTTGTCTTTAAAGGGGTACTTCAGCGCTGGGAAGATGAATCTGTATTTAAACTGGGTCATCAATGCAGTAGAAATGTGAAATTATTTTTTAATTTGGTGCCTTCTAGACTGAGAAAAGACAGAAAATGTATTTTTGTCCCATGGGGATGAAAGACAACAATTCCCAGAATGCTTTGCTGCCCTGTGAGGCCATTCCCAACACCACCAACTTCATTACTGTGACTGAGTTAGAGAAGACACTACAATTAAAAACTGAACGTGTCTGTTCAATATAATGAGTGAGTCACCGCGTGAGTATCACAGCACTGAGCACTAACTGCAGGAGTGATGAGAGCTGAGGTAATCACGACTACATTCGCGGCATACATTCACAACGCCAGTTCAGTCTGGCACGCGTTTCAGTTCATGCCTTTGCAAGCTTAACTTTCATAGAAATGAATTTGAGAAGTTAAAAGACTTACATTGCTCACCATAGCTCCGTTTAAATGATCCTGTCTGCAAGCTGAGCTCTCCCTGCCAGCTGAGTGTTATCTCCCATCCCCCATGCGCAGATTCAAAACATGCGGAAATGGCTCCCTCTGCTGGCTGTAGTCTTTAGCCTTTGGGCAAGCATTCCTCCTATGATGCAAAAATCGTCATTTTGCATCATAGGAGGAATTTTTCCAGAAATAAAATGCATAAATCTCTCGTCTCAGGGAGATATGAGGGGGGAAAGCACAATAATTTGAATATTCTCCAGGGTTTCTACTGATACAAAGCCATATGCTAATCGCTGAAGTAACCCTTTAATGTTTATGGTATTTTCGGAGAGGATAAGTCATATTGGAATCGTTGATGTGGTTGTGTCTACTCCCGACACAGGTAATGTTAACTGACCACTTTATGTATAGAATTATGGTAGAAATATTAAGCATGAACATATATATGTATTAAGCTGCATAAATTGATTTGAGTAGTCTATACAATAAATATGAATAATAAATATGCAGCCTCTGTAACTATATTGCACTATATTATTAAAATTCAATGTTTGCCATGCATCATCTGATCAGTCAAAATCACTCAGCGTTATTTGTCTGAATAAGTTATGATGCGTGTATTTGATTTCTTGATCGAGCATCGATCTATTCAGAATCTATTTCAGACTCTAAATGACAACACAAATGTATGGTGTACAGTTTCCATATGAGTAAAGCGTTATGTATGGTCTGTTGAATAAATTATTAATTTCAGTTAAATCATTTACTGCTTTGAAATGTGTGCTGTTAGCGAAATTATTGTTGAAACGTTTGCAGGTAGCCTACTGTATGAAAAAAACAAAACAATACTACAGCACAACATAAATCCATTCTAAACACAACAGTACAAGTCAAGTTCTGTCGATTTAAGTCAATTTAAATATTTATTCAGATTTTAGAATGTGCACTTTGACATTTGAAACACATATGTGTCTCGTCCTTCAGGTAATCTGATGTTTACTACTGTAATGAATATGAATATGACTTCCCAACCTTAAACAAATAACCATTTACATGCTTAGGATATTTGTGTTGTAGGCATGTACAGTAAAACTTCAGATATAAAAACGGTGTCTCCTTAGGCAATGTTTTCTCAGTAAAATTTCCTATTAATTCAATAGAACGTGTGAGCTTACTAGGGAAAACTAATATGGCGGCGGGCATCATGGGCAATCCAGTTCTCTATAAAGATCAGTAGGTTATACCATGGTCATTTGACCACATTGACAACTTAAAAGGTGTCATTGATGTTTATCGTGCTAAATTTGACTAGAACGGTTAAAGGTGCACTATGTAGGATTTTTGCAGTAAAATATCCAAAAACCACTAGGCCAGTGTTATATATTTTGTTCAGTTGAGTTCTTACAATATCCCAAATGTTTCCAACTATTTGTATCCGGTTGTTAAGGCTGACGTCACGCAGCAGCGCTTCCGGGTCCAAACGCTCTATCTTATACCACAAGAAAAACTACAAATGGTGCTAATATACACACACAATGTGGTGTAATACTACAAAAAAAGCTATAATCATAACCTTTTTCTCCATACCAAAATTCCAGATGGCCAGACAGTGATTCATCTTTTTTAAATCGTTAAAATATTAATGTATGTGACGATGTGAGCACAGAGACAGTTGTGCAGACTGTAAGTATTTAAAATGTTAAACTTTTTTAAACGTTTGATGTTTAATATGAATAAATCGCGCTCATAAACGGGCGTCAATGGCATTCTCAAGTGAAACGAGTTGAGGCTTGGACCCAGAAACAGCGTTCCTTACGTCACGACTTAACAAGCGGATATTGTGAGAAAATTGCTTTTTTAACCAAGGAACCCGGGATGTCTGAGGGAGTCGTCTGCCAATTGCTTCATATCTGCGTTAACCTTGGTTTCTGGTTTTATTTGAAATGCTTTACTTTTAGCAGTGTGAACAAGTGTCACAGCAGCCGCTGAGCGAATGCACAGAGTATAATAACATAACATGATTTTAAACACACTTAAATTTATCTAATATGATAAACAGAGCTGTGTTACCTCATACTCATGACCAGAAAAGCGGAAATGGCACCGGCGACTCGCTCTCATAACACTTGGTCCTGCTCTGCTTCATACTACTGTACGTTAATAACCGCATCCAGGAACATGATTTATGCCCGAGTCCTATCCCGATTCTTTTCCACCGGCTGTGAGGTAAAGACCACGTTCCAAGATTCTGAGCTCAAACTTGGCATCATCAAACTGTGCCTTTGTTTTAAATTGGCGCCCTCTAGCAGATGGAAAAATTACACAGTGCAGCTTTAAATGATGGTTATTTTCGTCAGCTACCACTTGTTAGATCTACTATTCTGTCCACTTGAAATCAGACATAGATAAAGTAGTGTTTTGAGGCTACTTTTATTTTATTTTATTATAAAATGTATTTGAATGAATTAGTCAATCGAGAGAGAATTGTGTGTGTGTGAATTACCTGCTTTACCTGTGAGTTTAATCGCTTCAAAAACACCTTTTTGCTGAGTAATATAATGTAACAATTCAGTAGTGAAGTTTCTGTGCTCCTGTTTTTTTGTGCATGCAATGCAATCTACAATCTTTGTGCTCTTCGTTGAAAACTGTGCATTAATTACAGAACATTGATTAAACTTACTTGGAATTTCTTGTGCATTAAGTGGTTTTATTGCACACCTTCCACCATCAGAATTGAGCATTCAGACAGACAATGGTATGATGATTAATAATGTTTTACTCTCTCTGCAGGTACGGATGCAGGCGTTAAAGTGTTTCTCAGTCTTGGCCTATGAGAACGCTCAGGTCTCCATGACGCTGGTGAATGGTGAGCATGACCCTCCTCCTCTATCAATCGTTTGATCACATCTTATTTTGTCCTCCTGGCTGTATAGTGTTTTTCTATTTCTTTGAGGATAACTTAATCACTGTTAAGTTGTGGTAGTTTTACCAGAAAGTGGAGGCTAGCTGGTTAACATGATCTTTTACTACTATTGAAAAGTTTGCGATTAGTAAGATTTTTCTTTTGATAGAAATTAATACTTTTATTCAACTAGGATACATTAAGTAGATCAAACGTGACAGCTTTACATTGTTACAAAAGATTTATATTATTATGTTCTTTTGAACATTCTATTAATCAAATAAAAAATAAATCCTAAAAAAAAAAAAAAACATACATACATACACTGCTGTTCAAACGTTTTTGATCTGTAAGATTTAAGTCTCTTAAGCTCACCATGGCTGCATTTATTTAATAAAAAACACAAAAAAAGACAAGACAATGACAGATGAAACCTTATGTAGCGTGAGCGCAACAGCCTTTCAGGTTGTCTTAAAGTCCTGTAGTTTGAGCTTGCCCTTAGTTAATATATATAAGATAATAAGCATAATGTTGAAGCATGAAAATCACCAGCAGTTTTCTCTCATAAGAAAATATATGAAGAAGACTGATATGACATAATTTGCAATGCTTAATTTTTCTTTGAATCAGATGTTGTGATTAAGTTTGGCTCATGGATTTATTTAGGGTTCCTGTAGGTCTATAGAAAAATGTAAGACTAAAATTATACTTCAGCCTTACCAAAATCATATGTATTTGTTGTGTCTGTTTCTCAGTGCTTGTAGATGGTGAACAGCTCTCTCAGGTTTTTGTTAGAATGATGCAAAGGGACAAACCCATCGAAATGCAGCTAACAGCTGCCAAATGGTGAGTAAAAAACACCATGCAGGTTATTTGTGAAAATACATGTGCAATCCCCTCAGCTTTTACACACTTACACTCTTTTTCTCTCAGTTTAACATACATGTGTCGAGCAGGAGCCATCAGGACAGATGACAGCTGTATTGTACTAAAGGTACTTCCAGAAAAAAAACATCCACTTCTATGTGATGAATGCAGAAGTGTAACCTTTGAGAATGCATGGGAATTAGTTGTGTGTGTGTGTTTGGACAGACTCTGCCATGCCTGGTCCGGATGTGCAGTAAAGAGCGGTTACTGGAGGAGAGGGTGGAGGGGGCCGAAACGCTGGCCTACCTGATGGAGCCAGACATAGAACTACAGCGGATTGCTAGCGTCACTGACCACCTAGTGTCCATGTTGGCTGACTACTTTAAATACCCGAGCTCTGTCAGCGCCATCACTGATATTAAGAGGGTAAATACAGATCTATACACTTTTAAATTTTTAAAAGCTAAGTATTAAGATTCAAATAGCAGGTGTATTCAGGTAATTTTTTGTAGACTCAGTTTAAGTGATTGTCTGTTGTCCTTTAGTTGGACCATGACTTGAAGCATGCACATGAGCTCCGACAAGCAGCTTTTAAACTCTATGCTTCACTGGGCTCTAATGACGAGGACATCAGGAAAAAGGTGAGACACCATAAGAGGCTTGGATGTATTACAGAAATGTATATTTAATATAATATAATATAATATAATATAATATAATATAATATAATATAATATAATATAATATAATATAATATAATATAATATAATATATATTTTCCCATATTTCATTTCCATTAATTGTAATTAATTTCCCACTAAAGATTACAGAGACAGAAAACATGATGGACAGGATTGTTAGCGGCCTATCAGAATCTAGTATCAAAGTACGGTTAGCAGCAGTCAGGTATGATGCACCTTTTCTCTTAGTTGTTGTTTATCAAAAAAAAAAAAAAAAGAGGAGAACCAAAGCTGCATTGTACACCACCATTTATAAGTTTGGGGTCTGTAAGATTAACTTTCTATTCATTAAAGAATCCTTTAATGAAATAGAAGATTTTTTTAATCATGATTTACACACAAATATTAAGCAGTACTAGTGTTTTTTAACATTGATAATCATAAATAAGAAGCACCAAATCAAAGTTTTCTTTAAATGTAAGGAGTGGGGGCTTCAAGGACAAAAGGGGCTTTTGCAACGGTTAATTATAGGAACTAACCACCACAGTGGTCACACGATCATTCGAATATACTCTAGTGTTTCTACTGATAGAAAGACATATGCTAATAGCTGAAGTAACCCTTTAAAGGTGCACTATGCAACTTTTCGTCCACTGGAGGGCGCCTATTCTAAACGGCTCGCGAGTACCGGGACTTTTATTATGACGGGACGGGACACAGTCGCCGGGCGCCCGCACTTCTGCTTTTTCCGGTCAGGTCAAAACAGCTATTTTTATCATATCAGATACATTTAAGGGGCCAAGGGCTTCGGCCATCCGTCCACTCTCTTCCCTGAACTGATATGAAGTAGTGAGCTGTACTTTTCACACGATTGACATCAGGTTCAAGTACGCGAGGTTGGCTGGGGGTTATGTTGCCCGCATACCGCCTCCCATGGCTGAGACTGGTGTTACGATACCTGTCGGGCCGGGGCTAGTAATGCTACTGCTAAGGTTGATATCTCTTCAGCACTATAACTTGACATTTTTTTAATGACATCATCGCCCTTATTTCTTCTCATTCTTTTGATGCGTGCAGGTCATTTTTTGGATATTTTTACCTCAATTTTTACAGATGGCACCTTTAAATGAAGTATGTAAGATTGTGGCCAAAACCGGAACTACAATCACTTTCAAATGACAAATGACTGAGCGGTGTGTCCCCTCTCCCCCTCTCCCCTGACTTGAGGTTGCCAGATAGGCTGCAGGATCCCGGCAGGAACGTTTGTAGCTGCAGCTGTGGTAACTAGAGCAGAGCTGGCAACCCGGATGCAGAAACACTACTGACTTCATGATTGGTAGATAGGTGGAGGGCGGCGCTTCAGGCCAAAACACAACATGTCAACAACAACTTTCAAATGACAATATCCTGGCCGGACTACTGTTGTCAGTGATATAAATATTTGAAATTAACATGATTTCTTAATGTCTAGTGTCATTTCAGGGCCATACAGTTCCTTTAAAGGTTGAGAGGTCAATCTATCACTATTTTTCCATTTCCACTCTGGTGTCGAAAGCCCTTAAAGGTTGGAAACCACTGGCATAAGATACTCCAAAAACAATTCTTACCGACCCCAAACTTTTAAATAGTTGTGTAAATGTGAAATGCAAAGGATAAAATGAAGAACAGTGGTTTTGGTTGCACTTTTATTTCAATTTATTTATTTCAAATTTCTTCTAGATGTTTGCACAGTTTATCACGATCTGTACAACAGCTAAGGACGAGTTTCCATGATCATGCAGTATGGAAGCCACTAATGAAGGTATGATATTCAGATAGTTGAGTTGTTATAACTGAATGCTAATCAAACCCTAACTGAATGCACATTTGTTTTTGAGCATAGTTATTACAGAACGCACCAGACGAGGTGCTGGTCATGGCTTCTTCAACACTATGCAACCTGCTGCTGGAGTTTTCACCCAGCAAAGAGGTAAAGTACACACACTCTGTGCTAATCATTTATTAGGGTTGCTTGCTAAAGATAAAAAATCTAACGAAAAAAAACTCCTTAACACTTTAGCAACCATATAGAATAGGTCTAAAAAAACAAAAACAACAAAACAATCTTGTTAGCATTCTGGAAAAATCTGTATTCAATTCAAAATAGGTAATTTGTGTGATTTGTGTAGGTCTGATGAGTTATTTTTTTCCTCTTTTTTTAATTGAGGGTGGTTTGGATCACTTAAAAAAAAAAATGAAAATGCAACATGCGCAAACCATCTTCCTAAATTAGTAAAAGACCCTTTTCACATACTGTGATGACACGTTTCCAGAGTTCAAATCACAAATCTAGTATTCTTATTCTACTTCTTTATATTTAAATTTTCATATACATCTATAACACTGTATAATTTGTGCACTATGGAAATCTTTGTGACTATGGAAATCTTTCTGTCTTTTGATCCTGATTTAGAAAGTCATGGAAATGCTATAATGTATTTTTATTTATTTTTAGCTACTGGAGCAAATGGGAATAAAAAAATTCTATTTGCTGTCATCTCCTATTCACTGCTATAGAAGTTTACCCAACTATGATGACTTCCCCTTCCGAGAACCCAGAAATGGGTCCATAAGAAATATTTATAAATCTGTTGTCAACAAAAGAGAAGCTTTAAGATCTCTTTGCGGTTTTTCACCAAAATAAAAGTTCTTTGATTAAATGCTTGAAGGCAAACTAAATAAGATAACCATGAGTATTGTAATTTTACTGGGTTTCTGTAAAATAATAATTATATATATATTTTTACAACATAATAATATTATTACTATCGTATTAGATGTATGTATTGGTTCATTTAAATTTTATATTTTAATAAAAAAGAAAAAATATTCTAATCACTCAACATTCATATTTTCTCTGCATTTAATATAATTGTTATCAGCAGAAAGTAGAAAAACATTGTTGCTAATACTATTTAGTTACTTTTGCATAATTTAAAACTATAATTTTTCCGATAAATAGTATGAGTGGGTTTTTCAAAGTGCCTCTGTGATTTGAGTGTGACTGTGGATGTGTTTGTTCACAGCCTATCTTAGAGTCTGGGGTCATTGAGTTACTATGCAGCCTGACACAAAGTGACAGTCCAGCTCTGAGGGTCAACGGCATCTGGGCTCTCATGGTAAGACCAGCTTACTTCGGTCTTCACCAAAGCTTCAGAATGAGAACACTCAATGTCATTAGAAATTGTAATGTGTGTTTGTGCAGAACATGGCCTTCCAGGCAGATCAGAAAGTGAAGGTGGAGATAGTTCGAGTTCTGGGCACAGAACAGCTCTTTAGACTCCTGTCTGATCCTGATGCCAATGTGCTCATGAAAACATTGGGGCTGCTTCGAAACCTGCTATCCACCCGGCCGGTAATACTCATATACAGTATATAAATATGCATACTTGGTCTGATATATTTTCAGGATCTAAGATCATGGGGCTTTTTCTGTAGCGCATTCAAGTGCACTACACACACACACACACTAATTGTCTCTCCGTCTTTGGTAGCACATAGACCAGATCATGAGCTCACATGGGAAGCAGATAATGCAAGCAGTCACGCTCATCCTGGAGGGAGAGCACAGCATAGAGGTCAAAGAGCAGGTGAGCTACACAAACACGCTAAAGCAGTGTGCATACTGTACAATTCATAATAATATGACTATTATGACTACTACTCGGTTGTCATGACACATAAAGACGTGCACACGTAAGACTCGTCCGGAGTTTTACTACATCAATCTGTGATGATTTCAGATCTCTAGTGTAAGTTACTCTACTCTAGTGACTCTAGTGTAAGTTTTAATCAAGGCTTCTGTTGAAAAAAACACGAAGACGTGTGCGTGCGTGCGTGCGTGCGTGTCTGGAGCAAGTAGTTGTTTATTGTCTCACCATTGTGTCGTCAGATTCAGCGCTTCTATTGTATTTTGATTTGACGGTTGTTGTAGAAGTCACACTAAAGGACTGTGCGCCTGTTGGAGGTGACATTTGATTGCAAAGCTTATTAATCAGCTGTCTGTGAATTATAAATGAAAGAATTGAGATTTTGGCTTAGGATCTGAGGAATGTTTTAGGATTCACAAAATTCGACTGCCAAATCATGCCTAAAATTGTACAGTGTGAACCCGTCCTAAAATGAGAGATTATACACCGAGATGGCAATGTTCTCGCTGGGTATTACAGAAGCAAGCATTGTATTCCAGGCATTGTTAAAGTAATGTTTCTGGTTTTATACAAGTTTAAGGCACAGTGTGTAAGTTTCACCTCTAGAGGTCGCTTATTCAAAACAATAACAAAGGTGTAGCTTGATGACAGCGTGGAATCATGGGAGTTGTCGTCTTCACCTCCTCAGCCAATGGAAAGAAATCTGACGGCACTCAAGCAGAAATCATGTTCATTGGTGATGTATTCAAGTTTTATTAGCATTACTGTGGTTTGAATCTGGACGGGGCCTAGAGCCTGGGACATTTTACGTTGCTTCATGCTATTAAATCAACAGCAGGTGCTAAATTAGTACTCGTACAGGTCACTTTATATGACAAATTAAAATTGTGGAGTAATGCAGCACTGTTTTACTTGGTCAAAACAATCATTCTAAAATACATTTGAGTGTGTAAGCTATACATTACATTGCAGTAAGCTAGATCGATATGAGCATATCAAATTTATAAAAGCTTCATGACTGGTGTTGCTAAATGGCATACAGTTCATTTTAAAATGTATTTTATGGTGGAGAAAATGCTGTATTGCTGCTACTACAAATAAAGCTTTTTCTGATTATTCTAAGTTAGCCGCTTGACAGAATAGCGTTGTCTCTGAGGCATGGTACAAACATGTTACTCGAAAAACAAGAGATTCACATGAGACTAGCCGTGTTGAGATAATGATTGTTGCTCACCTGTCTAAAACACGTTAAAGTTCTTGGTTTTTTACGGAAGTAAAATCGAGGGTAATGCGTAAATACCATTGATAGGCGACACCGTGACAGGCCGTTACACTGGTTAAAATGGCTGATTTCTGGATTTAAACAGAGCAGTCATTTTTTTAGATAATGAAAGTACACAAGTCAACAAAATATATAAAAAAAATGTTTGTGGTTTTTAGATATATTAATCTTAACTTAATAACTTTAATATAAAACTTTTTTAGGTTTATGTTTATTCAGGGTGTCTGCAAAAATCCTTAAAGTTTTAGTCTTGAATGTAAAGCTATTCATATCTTAAATGCAAAAGAAACAGTCTTTAGCTCTTCTGTCTTTTCATCAGGTCATGTTTTTGTTGTTGGCTATGCACAGGTTTTGAGTGTGATTACACTGGTGCATTAACAATACGCCATTTTGTGGCACATTTTAAATGAATTTAATTGTTTTGTTGTATTTGCAGATAAATATTTGTTTTTTTACTGAATACTTTTATTCATCAAATATGCATTGAATTGATCAAAAGTTGCAGTAAAGAGATTTATAATGTCATAAAAGATTTATATTCCAAATAAATGCTGTTTATTTGAACTTTCTATTCATCAAAGAATCCTGAAGAAAAACATTTATCATGGTTTTCCCCAAAAATATTAGGCAGCACAACTGTTTAACATTGATACGCTTTTAAACTGGTATCACCTAACTATAATCATTGTTCATACAATTATGAATCTTTCCTTTTCTTTTCTTTTTTTTTTTACCATACTTTTATTTCATTCTCTTTAATTCTCTTTTGTTTAGGAGCATTGATTTTTAGATAGAGAAGTCTAAAGGTGATTATTAAGTCTCCAAAGTTGATGCTTTGCCTTTGGCATCTTTTGCAGACATTGTGCATATTGGCCAACATTGCTGACGGAAGCACTGCCAAGGAACTCATTATGACCAATGACGACATGCTCCAAAAAATTAAATATTACATGGTCAGTGTATTGTCATTAGCTTAACTGGTACAGTCGTGGTCTTTGTTTTCAATGCTTCTTTGTCACACTACTGTTTTTCTGCTCTCTGTAGCATTTCTTTCCTGATTACTTGCCTTAGTCTCCTTGTACTGTTGTTTGTTTCCCCCTTGTCATTGTCTTTTGCTCCTGTCCCTTTTCTTTCTCTTACTGAATAATTCTTTTGCTTCTCTTCTCTATGATTCAGGGTCACTCCAATGTGAAACTGCAGCTGGCTGCCACCTTCTGCATCTCTAACCTCATCTGGAATGAGGAGGATGGTGAGGAGCTTATGGCACAAGGGTTTGTGGAGGTGTAGAAGGATCAGATCAGAGCATGAGTTTTGTCATTGAAATTATAAATGGTTGGACAGTGTAACTGTTGTGCTCTCAGGTTGTCTGAACTTGCGGTATAAATAACATGCAATAAGGACTGTCAATGTATATTACTCACGATTTATTTGTGGGGGGTTTAAAACACGATTTAATATCTAAATACACTATATTGCCAAAATTATTGGGACACCCCTCCAGATTGAATTCAGGTGTTCCAGTCACTTCCATGGCCACAGGTGTATAAAATCAAGCAGCTAGTCATTCAGACTGCTTCTAGAAACATTTGTGAAAGAACGGGACGTTCTCAGGAGCTTAGTGAATTCAACTGTGGTACCGCGATAGGTTGCCATCTGTGCAGTAAGTCCATTCGTGCATAGGCGCCGATACCGTGGGTGCTCCGGGGCTCAAGCACCCACGGAAAATACTGAGCACCCACATGTGCCAGACTGCCAGTAGGCTATATTCATTTAAAATTAAACATTGAAGTTGGTGCTATGTGTCGCTGTCAGTCCCCTGCTCCAATATCCTATCCACCAATTTTACTGTGTGGACTTGATTCTTAATTTCCCACGAAGCTGATCGCGGTTACGTCTCCGTTAAACTTTTCATCTCCAAACCTGTCTGTATTTGTGTGAAAAGGCGCTGTCCTGATTTGAAAGATATGCTACTTTACGGCTTTATTATCAATTAAATAGGTGTGTGTGTTCGTGTCGGCCGCTGTCCTATCCTAAGGTTCTGAAATGCAAAAAAAGTTTGACTACTTTTTTTACGTCTTTTTTTAAATGAGCACCCACGGAGGAAAACATAAATCGGCGCCTATGCATTCGTGAAATGTCCTCACTGCTAAATATTCCATGGTCAACTGTTAGTGGTATTATAACAAAGTGGAAGCAATTGGGAACAACAGCAACTCAGCCACGAAGTGGTAGGCCACGTAAAATCACAGAGCGGGGTCAGCGCATGCTGAGGCGCATAGTACAGAAGTCAATAGCTTAGACCTCCAAACTTCATGCGGCCTTCAGATCAGCTCAAGAACAGTGCATAGAGAGGTTCGGGGAATGGGTTTCCATGGCCGAGCGAGCAGCTGCATCAAAGCCTTACGTCACCAAGTGCAATGCAGTGTTAGATAAAGTGGTGTAAAGCACGTCGCCTTTTCAGGGGTTGTTTTTCAGGGTTGGGATTTGGCTGCATAGTTCCAGTGAAAGGAACTCTTAATGCTTCAGCATACCAAAACATTTTGGACAATTTCATGCTCATTAAATTTCATTAAAGTTTATGTGGATGTAAACCTTTTTAAGAGAATGACAACAGTGCAGCATCGGAAATAAATGATGTGAAGATTTACTTGTTTATTCGTATCTCATGGTGTGACCTTGAGATAAATAAATATTCTTTTGTGTTTTGTCAACAGTACAAGTTTCTGTTTTTCCTCTTCCTCCAGGCTCACAAGAGAGACAAGACAAGCTAAGGGAGATGGGCTTTGTTGATATCTTACACAAACTCACCCAGGCGTCAGATCCTAACCTCTGTGACAGGTGATGGACAGACTGGCATTCCTCTGTTGTATGGTTTGGTGCCACAGAAATGACTGTTCACATCTCCCTTTTTTCTTCAGGGCCAAAACGGCGATGCAGCAGTATCTGGCATGACTTCGATGGAAGGCGCGCTACGGCCTCACTAACAATCTCTAGGAGGATCACATCTCCTGTGTTTTGTTTTAGATTGGAGATTTTTTTTTTTTTTTTTTTTTGCTCTTCCTTTTTGTTTTGTTGCACAAGACACCTTTTGTTGTGGAGACCCAGAACAGCTTCGTAAATCAGAGACACGGTTGCCTGGGGGCCACAGCACATTTTGGGCTTTCAGCTAAGTTGGCTTATGGTTTCTGCTGAACTCTTGGAACTATTTTTTTTCTTTTGTTTGTTTTTGGACTTAATGTGAAGGAAAAAGTTCCTCAAAGTGTGTTGCAGCGCCACCTAGTGGATTGAGGCGTTGATGCTTTGGACTCCCTTTGGAGAAAGCTGACTGACCTCTCAGTGCTACGCTTATAGGATCTTAGTCTCCTCATTTTGGTTTTGCTGATTTAATATTGAAGATATTATAACAATTATTATTATTATTATTATTATTATTATTTTAATTGGGACTTTGACACAAAGTTTAAAAAGACTGCTTGTTTTTGTTCTTTTTTTGTGGATACATACCTCGTAAATATATATAAATATAAATATATAAATATATTTTTTGGATTTTTAATTTACCCTTTCAGGTTGTTTTTTCCCTTTGTATTTTCCTCTCTGTAATATAGGCTAATGTGGGTATATCTGGAGAGGCAGCATGTTGGGTCATATACCGAGACATTTCGTAGAAACCATCCAACCCCAAATAGAAGGTGAAACTTTGTTTGATCTTTCCAGATTCTAAGTTTTCTCATTTTCACTCCTTTTATCTTTACACAAATCAGTCTCTTCATAACTCCCTCTTTTTGAAGCTCTCTAGTGAATGTTTCCACTCAAATATATGCAGGCCTCAGCCATGGAGCAGCCCACTGGTTTGTGTGTTTTTTCCAGGGTCGGGAAGGGCATTTTAGCACAGAAGATGAGGACTAGCAGTTTTCACATGCTTTAGAAATGTTGGACCTTGGAGCCTAGAAATCTAGACGCACCCTAGCGGCAGCAAATCTAATTTGCCGCGAGTGTCGTATAACAACTCTCAATACAGTTCTGAGCTGTAAAAACTAAACTCTGGTCAGGCCAATAACATTGTGTATAGAGTCGGTGGGCGGGGCTTAACATAATGATGGCGGAGTTGTGCTTGCGTGCTACTAGTGAACACAGAAGCTGACGGCGGTCTTTCGAATCAGCTTTGACCGCGACTCTGGAAGACTTGGAGTTAAGCTTTTCTCTGAGAAAAGAACAAAGAATGGCACTGAAGTCATTCTTAAGAAGGGAAGATTTTTTGCCGACCGGATACAGCGAAAGTTTAATCAATCAGCTAGCTCCGCTTCACGTTGCTCTGGTTGGTTGTAGCGCTATCCTATCGTGTCTAGAGGGAGTTTGAAAGACAACCGTTTATCCCGCCCCTCGGATTGAGCCCTGTCTATGGTGAGTTTCCAGACCAAACATCTTGATGTGGGTCTGGCTTGTCAGGTTAGAACCTTGGCGCTCATATGGGAAAACCCGGGTTGAATCCTGACTGCATCCCTTGATTTAAATTTTTTTTTGTCATATCATCTACTTCTCCTGCCTAATATGTAGGAGAAAACAGAATAACTTAAAATAACAAACCAAAGTCATTCTTTGGTCAATTTGAAATCACTTTTGTATATTATTACTCAAATATTTAAAGGGTTAGTTCACCCATGAATGAAATTTCTGTCATTGATTACTCACCCACATGTCATTCCAGACCCGTAAGACCTTAGTTCATCTTCGGAACACAGATGAAGATATTTTTGATGAAATTCAAGAGCTTTTTGACCCCCTAGTAGACTGCAACAAAAATCGGTAAAATAGTCAATGTGAATCCAGTTGTTCAACCTTAATGTTATGAAGTGACGAGAATACTTTGTGTGAAAACAACCAAAAATTATGACTTTACTCAACAACAACAAAAACTCTCTTCTGTGTCAGTTTCTGATGCTGTTCATGTTGTAAACACAGTGCAGCGCTTCCGAGTTCTACGTCAGAATTATTGAATTATTATTGGCTGGCTCCTGCGTCAGTACCACATGGACTGACACGGAAGAGAAAAAATGTGTTTTATTTTTTGCGCACAAAAAGTATTCTCGTCGCTTATTAAAATTAAGGTTAAACCACTGTAGTCACATGGACTATTAACCATCTCTTTACTACCTTTCTGGGCCTTGAAAGTGTTAATAATGTTGCAGTCTATGGGGGGGTCAGAAAGCTTGTGTGAACTTAATTGTGCAAATTCTTTTAAGAAAGTATTTTTTTAAAGGAGCACAGAAGTCTTTATTCTTAAAAAACATCACCTTTTGTTTTATTATCCTGGTGTCTCATGTAAAGCTCATTACAGTTAATAAAATACATCTGGACCCCTGTTTGCCTTTGGGCGTGCAGCCCATGCCCTCCCCCCAATATATGCAGGCACATTCCTCATGCAAATTAACTGGACATGCAGGAAACCCCAAACCCAGAAGCTAATCAAAAATCCTAATATCCATATTCAGACCCCCTGACCTAGGTACAGAAAATAGAATCCAAAGTATCCTATTGTGTTATAAACAATGTGACCCTTCCCTATTCAAGCAAGTACACACTAGGCAGGACGGACAGATGGCGCGCACAGCCAACTGCAAACCTCAGCAAACTGATAAAAAAGAGACAATGTCCATCTGGTTCCAAGAGATGTGCCAAATTATACAGCAACTAGTGGAAAGAAATAACACTGGCTGCTCGGTTTAAGCCAGTCTGTTGCTGGTAATCAGCTATCGGAAATGCTGAAGTGATCTTCTTTACTGAAATCCATAATCACACGGTGGTGAGAAACTAATTCAATTTGCAGTGTTTCTGCTTCCATGGGCACCAGCTGTAAGAATCATCTGTGAGGTTCCTCACGGGAGTTTGTTCTTATCAGGATAGCAGGTAGATAAATACATACATACATAAAGTCATTAAATAAATAGATAAGTGAAATAAAAGTGCAGTGCTTTCTACTGTGATAGTTTTTGAGAAGAATTCTGAACACTGAAAAAGGGGGAGTGCTATATATATATATATATATATATATATATATATATATATATATATATATATATATATATATATATATGTATATATATATATATATAATAAGAAGGCACACTGGCGGGATGGCTAAAGCTGTGATTTTATATTTATTTCAGGTCATTAGGTGTCATGTCAAGCTCTCAGGACCCTGCATGGGCTGCCCAGCATATGGCATACCATCCCCTGCCGTAGTCTGACCGCTAAATATAATTTTGCATGTTACAATGACGCAGTTTCACATTCTTGATCAGTTTGTCTAAATCCTGTTTGTGGTATTGCGATGATTGTCTTGTCAATGCCTGTTGTGATTTTTTTTTTAAACTTGGGCAATAGAACACGACTCTGTTAGGCTACTACATGCTACAGGCAGCGCTGGGCATGTCATGCATGGTTGTTAGCTGGGTCAAACAAACTCTTGCCAAGTGCAAATGTAAGTAAACTGGCTTTGGCAAGTAAATGAAAGGACCAGATGGCTGGGAATTCTTTTAGCAATTTTAACATACATGATTTAAATTACAATGTAAGAATGATAGCTTTTTTATTATTATTTTTTTATAACAGGCAACCTGAACAAATCCAATTGCTAGTGAGAAATTGAACCTTTAACTAAATGGGAAATATAGCATCAAAAGTTTGATTAAATGTTTATTGTCATAGCTCCAGAAATTAGGTGGTACATTTGTGACATTTATA
Source organism: Pseudorasbora parva (assembly GCF_024679245.1). Classification (NCBI taxonomy): domain Eukaryota; kingdom Metazoa; phylum Chordata; class Actinopteri; order Cypriniformes; family Gobionidae; genus Pseudorasbora; species Pseudorasbora parva. The sequence continues at coordinate 31,666,510 of NC_090176.1, forward strand.
CCACTGAAATGAAACCATATTAACAAAGTCCAGGTATGT